>NC_057800.1:181432933-181700414 GCF_018294505.1 Triticum aestivum
GACCCCGACGTGCGTTCGGGCACGGAACGGCGGCGGCGACAGTGAAGGGAAGAGGCAAGGCGCAGGGAGGGGCACGGCCCGGCACGGTGCGGTGTCGCCCGGGAGGGCCGCCGACGAGCAGCGCCACCGAGGGGGAAGGCGAGGCCAAGGCCCGCGGGGAAGCGCGGCCACGAGGCGAGCGCGTACGGGGGTGGCGAACAGGGGCACGCCGGGCGGGGCGAGGCCACGGTGAGCACGGGCCGGGGCGCGACGAGCGCGGCACCGGAGCGAGGCAAGCACCGGCGAGAGGGGACGGGGAGCAGGAGGACCGGGGTCCTCACCGGGGTGTGTAGGGAACGGGTAGCGTGCTCGATGGAGGTCGGGGAGGACCATGGTGGAGGGGGACGGGGACGGTGTCGACGAGGAGGAGGCAGGCCGGCGGAGAGGAGGAAGCAGGCCGATGAGGAGGGCTCCTGGCGGCGGGGTCGTCGAGCTCCGGGCGCCGGCGTGTGGCGGGAGCGCACCGGGCGGCTTTGGTCTCCTCTGGATCCCGATCCAGATCGGGAGAGAGGAGGGGAGTGAGTGGGTGCGGGGATTGGGTTAGGGCTTCCCCCCTGGTGGGGTTATTGAGGGGAGGGGTTGAGCCGGTGGGTGTGGCCGAATGGGCTAGGTGGGTTGGCCCAGTTGGGCCACGGCCCAGGGAGGGGGGGCTTTCTCTTTCTTTTTTTGTTTTCTGTTTTCCCTTTTTGTATTTTCTTTCTTTTCTGTTTAAATCATTTTAAACCATTTAGCCATTTTATAAAAATGTGTTTGTTGCACCAAATTACCCTTGTATTAGTTGTCACCGTTTGTACTTTTTAGTTTTGACATTTGAAAACTTTACTAGTTTGACTTGATTTTGAATTTGAATTTTGAATCGGTTTTTGAACTAACCCGAGATTAACTACAGTGACAGAGGTGACGCGACATCGTTAACGAGGGATTACTGTAGCCTAATTATCCGGGCGTCACAAGGAGGCAGCGACGCTTGATCTCCTCGTCTCTCTTCTTCCCTCGCGCCGCAGGAGACGCCATCTCGCGATCCCCATCTCTCCCCTTCGTCCTCCTCTGGTGCCACCCCTCTCCCTCACTCCCTCGACAGCGCCGTCCTCCCAGCACCACCCCTGACCCGCTGCTGTGCCGCCACTCAACCGCAACCGTGCCCCGCGGCTGCTGCTCTTCTGCATGCCGCCGTTCGCGACCAGCAGGAGGCCGCCGCTCGCCTCGCACCTCTGCTGCCAGCGGTCCGACGCCCCTGTTTCTCCTCGTCACCGGCGAGCCGCCGTCCTCCACGAGCAACCGAGGCCCAGCACTTCTCCGCCGCGTCCTCCCTCTCATCCATGTCAGCCCTGTTGCCAGGAGCTCGAGCCCCGACATGGTCATGCCTCCCTGCTACCGAGGCCTCGCCGCCAAGTCCCGCATGCGTCCTCCTGTCAAGCGCCGGGACGAACATCAGTAGCTTCCTCCTGCACCCTCACCTCCTTTACTCAACGACTTGTGGTGCCGCTTGCTATGGTCGTCGTTGCGCCTCTGTTCGTCGACGGTTTCATCATGAGCCCCGTGCCCGTTTCCATCGCTGCTCGCGCACCGCCTTGCCTTGTCTGCTTCCGGCCAGAGGCCCTTTTGTCTCGCTTGGTTTTGGATTGGCAAGAACGTTACGCAAAGAACCATACCCGGACCGTCAAGTATTTTCTCGAAGAATTTTGCCAAGTACCATGACAATGCATCAAGTACCACTACCCCCAAGTACCATGACAACCTCGAAGGGATTCAAATCCGCCAAGCTCCTCTAATGATGACTCGAGAACGTCTATGATCTGTGCACAACTACCGTCGCCAAGACTGGACTGACAAGTTCCCCGACAATGTGTGTACAACTACTGCCGTCTTCGGATTCGCTAAGAACAACAAGTACCTTGACGCCCGATGCATAGAACATCTACCGTCGACCCTCGAAGACCCCGTGGATTTCAAGTTCCTCGCCGTGACCCTGAACATCTACGAACGTGGCGAGAACGTCTACTTCCGCTATGAACTTGATCCGTTCCGAAAAGTCCAGCCTCGAAGGTATAACCCTGAGACGACGCCCGTGAACGAATGAATGCATGTCGGATGAGATGCCCCCTTTGTCTGCACTATGTCCGTATTGTCACTCCTTTCCATGCCACTAACCCGTGGGAACCCGATATCCAGGAGCGCCCCACCATCTTTTGCACGCATCTGCACATTTGCCCTTTGCATCGGTGTCTCAATCAAGTACCGGAACCGAAATGTTGCCATGGTAACATTTCCGTTTCGCCGCCGTGGCACCCCTTTTCCTTCCGCCATGGCGACAAATGCCTCATATCTTGTCATTTCTACTTTTCCTTAAAACTTGCACATGTCATCCGCATCATGATAACAACTTCAAGATTGGTTAAAATTGGTGTTTGCATTAAATTACTAAGGCATATGGGGATTTACCGGATTCGTTATTTGTTATATCTGGCCCATTTAAATTGTTTAGATGGTGTAGTTTTGTTATGCCTCATTTCTTGACATGCTTAACAACATTTAATATTGGTGAGTACATAACCGAGAGAGAACTAAATAATTGATGTGGTGTTCCATCAATATGCAACCCGTTGCATATTGAGCTCCACTTAATTTGTAGTTTTGGTTGTTGCACTTTGCCATGTGATGCATATTTAAACCGGACATGCATCATACTTGGTTGTGCATCATGCCATGCTTATGTGATGGTTGTTTACCATGTTGTTTGCTTCTTTCCGGTGTCGCTTCTTCGGGTTAGTTCCATTAACGTCGTGTGGTGAAGATCCGTTCGACTACGTCCGTTTGTCTTCTTCATGGACTCGTTCTTCTTCCTTGCGGGATTTCAGGCAAGATGACCATACCCTCGAAATCACTTCTATCTTTGCTTGCCGGTTGCTCGCTCTTTTGCTATGCCTATGCCACGATACCTACCACTTGCTATATCATGCCTCCCATATTGTTAAGCCAAGCCTCTAACCCATCTTGTCCTAGCAAACCATTGTTTGGCTATGTTACCGCTTTGCTCAGCCCCTCTTATAGCATTGTTAGTTGCAGGTGAAGATTGAAGTTTGTTCCTTGTTGGAACATGGCTATGTTGTTCCTTGTTGGAACATGGATATTTGTTGGGATATCACAATATCTCTTATTTAATTAATGCATCTTTATACTTGGTAAAGGGTGGAAGGCTCGGCCTTATGCCTGGTGTTTTGTTCCACTCTTGCCGCCCTAGTTTCCGTCATATCGGTGTTATGTTCCCGGATTTTGCGTTCCTTACGCGGTTGGGTTATAATGGGAACCCCTTGACAATTCACCTTGAATAAAACTCCTCCAGCAAGGCCCAACATTGGTTTGACCATTCACCACCTAGCCTTTTCTTTCCCCTGGGTTCTGCAGACTCAAGGGTCATCTTTATTTAAACCCCCGGGCCAGTGCTCCTCTGAGTATTGGTCCAACCTGTCAGCTGCCGGTGGCCACCAGGGGCAACTCTGGGCTGGCCTACCGGAACCTTGGACAATCCGGTGTGCCCTGAGAAAGAGATATGTGCAGCTCCTATCGGGATTTGTCGGCACATTCGGGTGGCTTTGCTGGTCTTGTTTTACCATTGTCGAAATGTCTTGTAACCGGGATTCCGAGTCTGATCGGGTCTTCCCGCTAGAAGGAATATCCTTCGTTGACCGTGAGAGCTTGTGATGGGCTAAGTTTGGACACCCCTGCAGGGTTTTGAACTTTCGGAAGCCGTGCCCGCGGTTATGGGCAGATGGGAATTTGTTAATGTCCGGTTGTAGAAAACCTAAAACTTATCTTAATTAAAATGCATCAACCACGTGTGTAACCGTGATGGTCTCTTTCCGGTGGTGTCCGGGAAGTGAACACGGTGTTGGAGTTATGTTTGACGTAGGTTGTTCTAGGATCACTTCTTGATCATAGTTTCTCGACCGCGCTTTGCCTTCTCTTCTCGCTCTCTTTTGCGTATGTTAGCCACCATATATGCTAGTCGCTTGCTGCAGCACCACCTCATACCACTACCTTACCTTTAAGCTTAAATAGTATTGATCACGAGGGTGTGAGATTGCTGAGTCCCCGTGGCTCACAGATACTTCCAAAACCAGTTTGCAGGTGCCGACAATACCGTGCAGGTGACGCAACCAAGCTCAGGGAGGAGCTCGATGAAGATCTTGTACTTTATGTCGTTTCGTTCTAGTTGATCAGTAGTGGAGCCCAGTCGGGTCGATCTGGGATCTGTGTAGCATTTGGGGTAGTCTTCTTTTATTTTGGTTCTGTAGTCAGACCTTGATTGTATCTGGATGATGTAATGCTTTATTCATGTATTGTGTGAAGTGGCGAGTGTAAGCCAACTATGTATCTTTTCCCTTATGTATTACATGGGTTGTGTGAAGATTACCTCACTTGCGACATTGCTTTTAATGCGGTTATGCCTCTAAGTCATGCTTCGACACGTGGGAGATATAGCCGCATCGAGGGCGTTACACAAATGGTGGGGGCCCCTGGTGTGTTCTTAGTGCCAGTAATTCTTAAATATTCTACAAAAAAATCATATTTCATTTTCAGGACATTTGGAGAACTTTTATTTTTGGGGTATTTTATTGCAATGATAATTCAGAAAACAAACAAAAATTATTATTTTTGCTTTATTTAATCTAAACAACAGAAAGTAAAAGGAGGGTACAGAGAGTTGTGCTTTCTAACTTCATCCATCTCATGCTCATCAAAAGGAATCCACTAACAAGGTTGATCAAGTCTTGTTAACAAACTCTTTCCGAATAACATGAAACCGGAGAATTTTCGAATAACACTAGGTTACCTCAACGGGGATATGCATGTCCCCAACACTAAGAATATCATATTTCTTCTTGACAGTAGGGAGAGGGAATTCAAAACCTCCAATAGTAATTGTTGAAAATTTTCCAATAGAATTGATACTGTGGACTTGAGGTTGTTTCCTCAGAAAGTGTACCGTATGCTCATTACCATTAACATGAAAAGTGACATTGCCTTTGTTACAATCAATAACAGCCCGTACAATATTCAAAAAGGGTCTACCAAGGATAATAGACATACTATCGTCCTCGGGAATATCAAGAATAACAAAGTCCGTTAAAATAGTAACGTTTGCAACCACAACAGGCACATCCTCACAAATACCAACATGTATAGCAGTTGATTTATCAGCCATTTGCAAAGATACTTCAGTAGGTGTCAACTTATTCATATCAAGTCTACGATATAAAGAGAGAGGCATAACACTAACACCGGCTCCAAGATCACATAAAGCAGTTTTAACATAGTTTCTTTTAATGGAGCATAGTATAGTTGGTACTCCTGGATCTCCTAGTTTCTTAGGTATTCCACCTTTAAAAGTATAATTGGCAAGCATGATGGAAATTTCAGCTTCCGGTATCTTTCTTTTATTTGTAACAATATCTTTCATATACTTAGCATAAGGATTCATTTTAAGCATATCAGTCAAACGCATACGCAAAAAGATATGTATAATCATTTTAGCAAAGCGCTCAAAATCCTCATCATCCTTTTTCTTGGATGGTTTAGGAGGAAATGGCATGGGTTTCTGAACCCATGGTTCTCTTTCTTTACCGTGCTTCCTAGCAACAAAGTCTCTCTTATCATAATGTTGATTCTTTGATTGTGGGTTATCAAGATCAACAATAGGTTCAATCTCTACATAATTGTTATTGCTAGGTTGAGCAATAACATGAACATCATAATTAACATTATCAATAGGTTCATGTTCATTACTAGATTGTGTTTCAACACCAGAAATAGAAATATCATTAGAATTCTCAGGTGTGTCAACAACAGGTTCACTAGGAGCATGCAAAGTCCTATCATTTTTCTTTTTCTTCTTCTTAGAAGGACCAGGTGCATCAACATTAGTTCTCTAAGAATCTTGCTCAACTCTCTTAGGGTGACCCTCAGGATACAGAGGTTCCTGAGTCATTTTACCCACTCTAGTCACAACTCTAACAGCATTGTCATTTTTCTTATTATTTAATTTATTGAGCAAATCATCTTATGCTTTAAGCACTTGTTCTACTTGAGTGGCAACCATAGAAGCATGTTTACTAATAAGCTTAAGGTCACCTTTAACTCTAGACATATAATCACTCAAGTGTTCAACCATATAAGCATTACGTTTCAATTGTCTACCAACATAAGCATTGAAGTTTTCTTGTTTAACAATAAAATTATCAAACTCATCCAAGCATTGGCTAGCAGGCTTATTACGAGGAATATCACCTTCATAAAATATATACAGAGAATTTACCTTTACTACCTGTGTTGGGTTATTAAGACCATGTATTTCTTTAATAGGTGGTAAATTCTTAACATCTTCAGCTTTAATACCCTTTTCTTTCATAGATTTCTTTGCCTCTTGCATATCTTCAGGACTGAGAAATAGAATACCCTTTTCTTCGGAGTTGGCTTAGGAGTTGGTTCAGGAAGTGTCTAATCATTATCATTACTCAATATATTATTCAATAGCAATTCAACTTGCTCAACAGTTCTTTCCCTGAAAACACAACCAGCAAAACTATGTAGGTGGTCTCTGGAAGCATCGGTTAGTCCATTATAAAAGATATCAAGTATTTCATTTTTCTTGAGGGGATGATCAGGCAAAGCATTAAGTAGTCGGAGAAGCCTCCCCCAAGCTTGTGGGAGACTCTCTTCTTCAATTTGCACAAAATTATGTATTTCCCTTAAGGCAGCTTATTTCTTATGAGCGGGGAAATATTTAGCAGAGAAGTAATAAATCATATCCTGGGGACTACGCACACAACCAGGAGCAAGAGAATTAAACCATGTTTTAGCATCACCATTTAATGAGAACGGAAATAACTTAAGGATATAGTAGTAACGAATTTTTTCCTCATGAGTGAATAGGGTGGCTATATTATTCAATTTACTAAGATGTGCCACAACAGTTTCAGATTCATAGCCATAAAAAGGATTAGATTCAACCAAAGCTATTAACTCAGGATCGACATAGAAATCATAATCCTTATCAGAAAATACAGATAGGTGAAGTAGCAAAAGTAGGGTCATATTTCATTCTAGCATTCAAAGACTTTTCTTTCAGCTTAGCTAACCGTTTCTTAAGATCATATCTATCTTTGCAAGCAAAAAGGTCTGTAGCAGTTTCTTCATCCATAACATAACCCTCAGGCACATTAGGCAATTCATATCTAGGGGAGAATATTCATCATCACTTTCATTAGTATTATCTGTCTCAATAATTTCATTCTCTCTAACCCTAGCAAGTTGTTCATCAAGAAATTCACCTAATGGCACAGTATTATCAAGCATAGAAGTAGTTTCATCATAAGCATCATGCATAGGAGAAGTGACATCATCAATAACATGCGACGTATCAGAATCAATAGCAGGAGTAGGTGTCACAAGTTTACTCAAAACAGAAGGAGAATCAAGTGCAGAGCTAGATGGCAGTTCCTTACCTCCCCTCGTAGTTGAGGGAAAAATCTTGGTTCTTTCATCTTTCAAGTTCCTCATAGTGATCAACGGATATAAATCCCAAGTGACTCAAAGAATAGAGCTATGCTCCCCGGCAACGGTGCCAGAAAATAGTCTTGATAACCCACCAGTATAGGGGATCGCAACAGTTTTCAAGGGTAGAGTATTCAACCCAAATTTATTGATTCGACACAAGGGGAGCCAACGAATATTCTCAAGTATTAGCAGTTGAGTTGTCAATTCAACCACACCTGAAAGGCCTAATATCTGCAGCAAAGTATTTAGTAGCAAAGTAGTATGGAAGTAACGGTAACGGTGGCAAAAGTAACAGTAGTAGTTTTTGTAGCAATTGTAACAGTGGCAACAGAAAAGTAACTAAGCAAAGATCAATATGTGAAAAGCTCGTAGGCAATGAATCAATGATGGATAATTATGTCAGATGCGATTCCTCATGCAACAGTTATAACATAGGGTGACGCAGAACTAGCTCCAGTTCATCAATGTAATGTAGGCATGTATTTCGAATATAGTCATACGTGCTTATGGAAAAGAACTTGCATGACATCTTTTGTCCTACCCTCCCATGGCAGCGGGGTCCTATTGGAAACTAAGGGATATTAAGGCACTGGTGCGCATCGGTCCTAAACAAACGGTTTTTAACCCCTTTCCATGATGGCATTTGGAACCGTCGCCAAGTGAGTTTGTGCGATAGGGTGTGCTTCGCACATGACCCAGAAATCCTCGGGGATAGGCCCTTCTGGGACCTAGGCTAGGGCCGTGTGCGATCGGGCGAGGCATCAAAACCCAGTCATTTCCGTAGGTATGTACATCCACACGGTAATCCGAGAAAATCATTTCCGTAGGTATGTACATCCCGCACGGTGAATCCCAGAAAAACATTTCCGTTCGTATGTATATCACACACAGTCAATCCAAGGAATATGTTTCCATTCTTATGTACATCCAACACAGTCAATCCAGGGAACATGTTTCCGTTTGGACGTACATCCCACACAGCTTTATGCGTAGGCTCGTGTGTGAAAGGTGTAACTATCACACACGGTTTGCCATGGTTAACTGTTTGCTTTTATCAACTATATCACACACGATTTGATAAAGAAAACCGTGTGGCATTGGGCTATCCATCGCAAGCGCTTTTTCTGCTAGAACCGTTTGCAAAGGTCCATGACACATTTAGTAGGTTTATTAGTTTACAATTAATAATTCCAGTATTACGCAAATTCACATTTCATATCGAACAGCTGTTTGCCAATTTCATATCAAGCACATAAATATATTATAACATCACAGTACTGTAGCTACATGAAAACATCACAATACAACATATAGCTAGTTCAACTTCATAAGAACAATATATTCATTTCCCTAATCGAGATCACCCAGGCTCGTCTTATCCACCTCTGCTTTCAGTTCAGTAAGAACCCGTTTTGCACGGGCCAACTAGGAAAGTGCCTCCTCCTTCGCCAACACCATCTTAGCAAAGTCCGATTTAGAAAAATCTGAGCTCATTCTCCACCTTCAACTTTTTATCCCGCATCTTGAAATATGCTTCAGCGTTGACAACACTTTCTCTAAGCCTATGTGTGTTCTCTTCCTCATACATGCTCCAGAGCTTCGCTAGGCACATCTTCAAAGACCGTGGCCACTCTTGATCAACCCACTCCAAGTAAGAACACTTCCGTTCATCCTATAATATTTAAAACTAGATCAGTAACAATTGTAGGGGAAATGGGATTATAGCAACATAGAAAATCACCAATGCTTATTTTGAAAAACTGAAGAAACATGTTAATTATGACATATCTTCTCAAAAAGATCAATGTGCAAATGAAATAATTGGTACTGACACAACAACCAAATTCTGGAACATCAGAAGCTATAATTAACTACAATGACGCTACAAGTTCTTACTCATGTACAATAAATAACAAATTGAACATTTTACGAGGAAGGTAAATATAACTGCAATGGCATAGCGACAATGTTTGGATGACAACAAATTGATACTAACAGGTGTGTACATGCACAAATTTAGTAACATAGAACTAATAGCACTAAGGCTGTCCACTATGTATGCCAAAACTGGGGTAAAGACAACTGTTGCTACATCTCGCACCGGTGCCCTGCACTGGCGAGCCGATGCAGCGGAAAAAATCAGGGACCTGGACTCCGGAGCACGTAGTTGCTCCGATGCACTGTTCCTTCGTGCCATAAAGATTTAGTATTTTACTGCTTGGCTGCTCGGATGTGTGGACCAAAGTTGGCTGCACAAACTGCTGAAGTGGTGCCAAATAATTTTCTAATGGCACCGCTGATGAGATGGCAACAATTTAAGATACTAGGTACAAACTGTGACACTATCTTAGGATCCGTTTGGTTGAAGGTGTGGTATGAATGGGTTGGGACCGTGGCAGTGTCTGAATCACATCTAACAAATGATTTGTAACAACGAAAGAGGGTCTAACCTTCTCTGCACATGCCAGAAACTTCCTCCCACTGTCCACAAAATCAAACGCAACTAGCTTCACGCATGGAGATTGATGGTCACAACGAGCAGATAGGTCTTCAGCCACCCTGCTCCATTCATTGCCATTGATGGTCTTAGGGAGCTACAGGAGGAAGAAATGACTCAAATCGACCGCCGGATAAAAATCCTTCATTCCAAGTCATAGCCCGAGAGAGAGAATAGAGGCATACCCGGGTGGTGAAGGAGTAGTCGACGGAGGAGGAACTGCGAAAGAGGTCTTTGAAGAAGACCATGGCGACCCCGGTGGTAGGATACGAGACGGCGAGAGCGAGGAAGCGGCTATAACTTAGCAAGGAAGGAAGGAAGGAAGGAGGAAACAACGGAAATGTGACTCGTGGTCAGGGAGAAAAGGGGGTAGGGAAGGGGGTGGGGTAGATATTTTGGCGCTGACCAAATTTTTGGAAATATGGAGGGAAACTTTGCGCGCGGTGCCGCCGGACCATCCACTTTGAACGATTGTGTGCACCGCAAACGATTCTTCTACTTTACGCGCATGGGATGAGTTTGATAATTCAAATTTTGGTGGAAATTTCCCCAGGTACGTCATTGCATAATTTAACATTGCTTGCTAATTTGGGCACACAAAAGACCGTACAGCAAACAAACCACACTTATAGAATCGAGCAATTTTAGTAATTAAACAGAGCCAGTTGACCTAAACATTGCTCTAACAAAAGACCAACATTAAAAACAAAGCCTAAGTATGCATAATTTTAACAAATCCGTCGCCGCGCCGACCTATGCATCGCCGGTGTGAGATGAGACGTCGATGACTTGTCCTGGCGACATGCCATCGTTGGTGGACTCCGTGTCCCCCTGCTGAAGTCGACCGCGTCCTCGTCCTCATCCTCAGCGCCGCCCTCAAGGTTGTAGTACTCGTAGTAGTTGCTGCGCGAGAGCTCGCGTTGGTAGTCCACCGCCGATTCCTTGATGGACAGACTTGTTGGAGATATGCCCTAGAGGCAATCGTGTATGATGATATTTCCTATGTGTTTATGAATAAAGATAGTCCCTGGACATTATCAATGATGTGTATCAGCAAGTACGTGACTTGTTTGTGGGACTATGCATTGTATGATGACTGTCCTAAAAGGTCCCTAGTCGAAAGGGCTGTGTGGACGCGCAGCCAACTAGACTATCATATGACACGGTCGTTGGCTTGGTCTCACTAGCCATGGAGCATTGGATGCTAACCGGATAATATGGACTTGGAAGGACCTGGTCGGATTCGATGTAGTCGGATCCGAGTCGAGATAAGGTCCGAGTCAGACAAATCCAACTATGAGACGCAACGATATGTCATCTGTGAGTCTCTAGTATAACATATGTTCTATGTCCTAAGATGTGAGCTGACGCATGTACTCGGGATAGTGATAGACTTGCTTTGGGACGACCAAACGCTACTCCATAACTAGGTAGTTATAAAGTAGGTTTCGGGTTTGTCCAGACCCATGCCGCAAGACGTGGTCGAGCAAGATGGGATTTGCCCCTCCGATCAGGAGAGATATACTCTGGGCCCCTCATGTGATCCGACCAGGATAAGCATGGCCATGCGACAAGGGTTATGAGATAATCCAGTTTGTGGTCGGCATCACCGGAACGAGAAAGAGGTCGGGCTAGCACAAGGATGACAGACTCGCCTTGAGCCCGACAACATATATCGTGTGGCAAAAGGAATGAAAGTATGATGTACAGGTTCGCCTAACCAGCTTCATAGTCTGTTTGGTGTTCGGCATGCCTTGCTAGAGGCCACTACCAACTGTGCAGTTCGGAGGTGATCCGAAATGCGACCAAGCCGGCTTGAACCTAAGGGGTCACGCACTTAAGGGAAGGAACCTACGAGGTCGGATCCAAGGACACTGGTCGGATGTGATCCGAGCTGTATTTGGATTGTGGCCGAGTAGACTTATGGGCTTTAGGGTCCGTGCGAGGCCCAAGTGTGGAGCCCGCGATGGACGCCTATATAAAGTGGAGGTGCCGCACACTCATGCGGTTGATCGCTTCGGCGCTGTCACTAGGGTTTGCATGTGTTGCGAATAGACACCTCCACTCGCTGCCGGTTGTGTGATCGGACCTAGCAGTCCGCCGCACGATGTTCCTCCTGCATGCGCGGATACCATTAGAGGCGGTGCACTTGCACCGCTCCGGTGAACCTGTACGTGGGAACCGATGACCGGCTGTACGAGGGTGATCAGACGAGGAGGAGACGATCCACGCGGACGCGCTACCCCAACTCTTCTTCCGCTGCACGGCACTGCGCGTCTAGTGGTAACGAACTGTGATCCATCTCCCGTAGCATGTTCTTGGTTGTTCTGCGCGTAGGAAAATTTTGATTTGCAGTCGACGCACCCTACCGTAGAACCCAATGATACGTCTCCGTCGTATCTGTAATTTTTGATTGTTCCATGCCAATATTCTACAACTTTCATATACTTTTGACAACTTTTTATACTATTTTTGGGACTAACATATTGATCCAGTGCCCAGTGCGAGTTCCTGTTTGTTGCATGTTTTTTGTTTCGCAGAAAATCCATATCAAACGGATTCCAAACGGGATAAAAATGGACGGAGATTTTTTTTTGGAATATATGTGATTTTTGGGAAGTGAAATCAGCACGAGACGATGCTCGAGGGGCCCACGAGGCAGGGGGCGCCCCCCAGGGGGCAGGCGCGCCCCTGACCCGCGTAGCCACCCCGTAAGGCAGTTGGTGCCCTTCTTTCGCCGCAAGAAAGCTAATATCCGGATAGAGATCGTGTTAAAATTTCAGCCCAATCGGAGTTACGGATCTCCGGGAATATAAGAAACGGTGAAAGGGAAGAATCCGAGAAGGCAGAAACAGAGAGAGACAGAGAGACAGATCCAATCTCGGAGGGGCTCTCGCCCCTCCCATGCCATGGAGGCCAAGGACCAGAGGGGAAACCCTTCTCCCATCTAGGGAGGAGGTCAAGGAAGAAGAAGACGAAGGCCCCCCCCTCTCCCCTTCTCTTCCGGTGGCGTCGAAACGCTGTCGTGGCCATGATCATCATCACCGCGATCTACACCAACACCTCCGCCACCTTCACCAACATCTCCATCACCTTCCCCCTCTATCTACAGCGGTCCACTCTCCCGCAACCCGCTGTACCCTAATACGTCTCCGTCATATCTACTTCTCCAAACACTTTTGCCCTTGTTTTGGACTTTAACTTGCATGATTTGAATGGAACTAACCCGGATTGACGCTGTTTTCAGCAGAATTACCATGGTGTTATTTATGTGCAGAAACAAAAGTTCTCGGAATGACCTGAAACTTCACGGAACACCTTTTCAGAAAATATAAAAAATCCTTGCAAAAGATGAAGGCCAGGGGGCCCACCACCTGTCCACGAGGGTGGGGGGCGCGCCCCCTACCTTGTGGTCCCCCTGGAGCTCCTCCGACCTCAAGACCAACTCTATATATTTGCTTTCGGGGAGAAAAAAATCAGAGAGAAGAAATCATCACGTTTTACAATACGGAGCCGCCGCCAAGCCCTAAAACCTCTCGCGAGGGCTGATCTGGAGTCCATTCAGGGCTCCGGAGAGGGGAATCTGTCGCCATCGTCATCCTCAACCATCCTCCATCACCAATTTCATGATGCTCACCGTCGTGCGTGAGTAATTCATCGTAGGCTTGCTGGACGGTGATGGGTTGGATGGGATCTATCATGTAATCGAGTTAGTTTTGTTAGGGTTTGATCCCTAGTATCTACTATGTTCTGAGATTGATGTTGCTATGACTTTGCTATGCTTAATGCTTGTCACTAGGGCCCGAGTGCCATGATTTCAGATCTAAACATATTATGTTTTCGTCAATATATGAGAGTTCTTGATCCTATCTTGCAAGTCTATAGTCACCTATTATGTGTTATGATCCGTTAACCCCGAAGTGACAATAATCAGGATACTTACCGGTGATGACCGTAGTTTGAGGAGTTCATGTATTCACTATGTGTTAATGCTTTGTTCTGGTACTCTATTAAAAGGAGGCCTTAATATCCCTTAGTTTCCGTAAGGACCCCGCTGCCACGGGAGGGTAGGACAAAAGATGTCATGCAAGTTCTTTTCCATAAGCACGTATGACTATATTCGGAATACATGCCTACATTACATTGATGAACTGGAGCTAGTTCTGTGTCACCGTAGGTTATGACTGTTACATGATGAACCGCATGCAGCATAATTCTCCATCACTGATCCATTGCCTACGAGCTTTCCACATATTGTTCTTCGCTTACTTACTTTTCCGTTGCTATTGCTATCATCACTACAAAATACCAAAAACATTACTTTTGCTACTGTTACCTTTTGCTACCATTACCACTACTATCATATTACTTTGCTACTAAACACTTTGCTGGAGATATTAAGTTTCCAGGTGTGGTTGAATTGACAACTCAGCTGCTAATACTTGAGAATATTCTTTGGCTCCCCTTGTGTCAAATCAATAAATTTGGGTTGAATACTCTACCCTCGAAAACTGTTGCAATCCCCTATACTTGTGGGTTATCAAGACCATTTTCTGGCGCCGTTGCCGGGGAGCATAGCTCTATTCTTTGAGTCACTTGGGATTTATATCTGCTTATCATTATGAAGAACTTGAGAGATCCAAAAACCAAGATTTATCCCTCAACTACGGGGGAGGTAAGGAACTGCCATCTAGCTCTGCACTTGATTGACCTTCTGTTTTGAGTAAGCTTGCGACACCTAACCTGCTTCTGCTATTCGTTCTGATATGTCGCATGTTATTGATGATGCCACTCCTGCTATGCATGATACTTATGATGAAACTACTTCGATGCTTGATACTACCGTGCCACTTAGTGAATTTCTTGATGAACAACTTAGTAGGGTTAGAGAGAGTGAAAATATTGAATCTGATAATACTGATGAAAGTGATGATGAAGACTTGCCTGTTATTCCTAAGGGTTATGTTTTTGATAAAGAAGCTTCTTGAGCTATTTTAGCTTGCAAAGATAGATACAACTCAAGAGGTTATTAGCTAAATGGAATCAGCAATCTCTAAATGCTAGAATGAAACCTGACCCTACTTTTGCTACTTCACCTATCTGTGTTACTGATAAGGATTATGAATTCTCTGTTGATCCTGATATAATTACTTTGGCTGAATCTAATCCTTTTCATGGCTATGAATCTGAAACTGTTGTGGCACATCTTACTAAATTAAATGATATAGCTACCCTGTTCACTAATGATGAGAGAACTCACTACTTTTATATCCTTAAAATATTTCCGTTCTCATTAAAGGGTGATGCTAAGATATGGTTTAATTCTCTTGATCCTGGTTGTGTCCGTAGTCCCCAGGATATGATTTATTACTTCTCTGCTAAATATTTCCCTGCTCATAAGAAACAAGCTGCTTTAAGGGATATATATAATTTTGTGCAAATTGAAGAAGAGAGTCTCCCACAAGCTTAGGGGAGGCTTCTCAAATTACTTAATGCTTTGCCTGATCATCCTCTTAAGAAAAATGAAATACTTGATATCTTTTATAATGGACTAACCGATGCCTCCAGAGATTACCTGGATAGTTGTGCTGGTTCTGTTTTCAGGGAAAGAACACCGGATGAAGCTGAAATTCTATTGAATAATATGTTGGCAAATGAAAATAATTGGACACCTCCCGAGCCAATTCATGAGCCTATTCCTAAACCAACTCCGAAGAAGAGAGGTATTCTATTTCTCAGCCCCGAAGATATGCAAGAGGCAAAGAAATCTGTGAAAGAAAAAGGTATTAAAGCTGAAGATGTTAAGAATTTACCTCCTATTTAAGAAATACACGGTCTTAATTTACCGCCTGTTGAAGAAACATATGATCTTAATCCATTACCTATTGAAGAAATTCATGGTCTTGATAACCCGACACAAGTAGTAAAGGTAAATTCTCTCTATAGATATGATAAAGCTGAAATCCCATTTACTAAGCTTGCTAGCCCATGCTTAGATGAGTTTGATAAATTTATGGCTAAGCAAAAAGATTTTAATGCTTATTTTGGTAGACAATTGAAATACAATTCAAATATGCTTGAACACTTGGGTGATTATATGGCTAATGTCAAAGGTGAACTTAAACTTATTAGTAAACATGCTTCTATGGTTACCACTCAAGTAGAACAAGTACTTAAGGCTCAAAATGATTTGCTCAATGAATTGAATAGTAAGAATAATGATAATGTTGTTAGAGTTATGACTAGAGGTGGTAAAATAACTCAGGAACCTTTGTATCCTGAAGGCCACCCTAAGAGAATTGAGCAAGATTCTTAGAGAAATAATGTAGATGCACCTAGTCCTTCTAATAGGAAGAAAAAGAAAAATGATAGGACTTTGCATGCTTCTAGTGAACCTATTGCTGAAACACTTGAGAATCCAAATGATATTTCTATCTCTGATGCTGAAACACAATCTGGTAATGAACCTGAAACTAGTGATAATGTTAATAATAATGTTCATGATGATGCTCAACCTAGTAATGATAATGATATAGAAACTGAACCTGCTGTTGATCTTGATAACCCACAATCAAAGAATCAACGTTATGATAAGAAAGACTTTGTTGCTAAGAAGCACAATAAGGAAAGAGAGCCTTGGGTTCAGAAACCCATGCCTTTTCCTCCCAAACCATCCAAGAAAAAGGATGTTGAGGATTTTGAGCGCTTTGCTGAAATGATTAGACCTATCTTTTTGCGTATGCGATTAACTGATATGCTCAAAATGAATCCTTATGCTAAGTATATGAAAGATATTGTTACAAATAAAAGAAAGATACCGGAAGCTGAAATTTCCACCATGCTTGCTAATTATACTTTTAGGGAAAACTTTGTTTTTGCCACTCTAGCTTTTGCCTACTTTGCTTATGCCACTCTAGATTTTGACATATCACTTTTGCCACTCATAGTTTTTGACAATACATCACAAATGCCATTCAGTGGCAAAAGCAATAACTTTTCATTTCACTTTTGCCACTCTAGATTTTGACAATGTATCGCAATTGCCACTCTAAAATTATTGTTTTTGCCACGGAATGGTAATTGTGATGTATTTTCAAAAACTATGAGTGGCAAAAGTGAAATGTCAAATTCTAGAGTGGCATAAGCAAAGTGGTCAAAAACTAGAGTGGCAAAAACAAAGTTTTCCCATACTTTTAAGGGTGGAATACCAAAGAAACTTGGAGATCCAGGAGTACCCACTATACCATGCTCCATTAAAAGAAACTATGTTAAAACTGCTTTATGTGATCTTGGAGCCGGTGTTAGTGCTATGCCTCTCTCCTTATATCGTAGACTTGATTTAAATAAGTTGACGCCTACTAAAATATCTTTGCAAATGGCTGATAAATCAACTGCTATACCTGTCGGTATTTGTGAGGATGTGCCTGTTGTAGTTGCAAACATTACTATTTTAACGGACTTTGTTATTCTTGATATTCCCGAGGACGATAGTATGTCTATTATTCTTG
Source organism: Triticum aestivum (assembly GCF_018294505.1). Classification (NCBI taxonomy): domain Eukaryota; kingdom Viridiplantae; phylum Streptophyta; class Magnoliopsida; order Poales; family Poaceae; genus Triticum; species Triticum aestivum. The sequence goes on from NC_057800.1 coordinate 181,450,535, forward strand.
GAAGACCCTTTTTGAATACTGCAGGGGCTGTTATTGATTGCAACAAAGGCAATGTCACTTTTCATGTTAATGGTAATGAGCATACAGTACACTTTCTGAGGAAACAACCTCAAGTCCACAGTATCAATTCTATTGGAAAAATTTCAACAATTACTATTGGAGGTTTTGAATTCCCTCTCCCTACTGTCAAGAAGAAATATGATATTCTTATTATTGGGGATGTGCATATCCCTGTTGAGGTAACATAGTGTTATTCGAAATTTCTCCGGTTCCATGTTATTCGGAATGAGTTCGTTAACAAGACTTGATCAACCTTGTTAGTGGATTCCTTTTGATGAGCATGAGATGGATGAAACTAGAAGGCACAACTTTCTGTATCCCACTTTTACTTTCTGTTATTTATATTAAATAAAATAAAAATAGTATTTTTCTCTCTGTTATCTGAATTATCTGTGCAATATAAAAATACCCCGAAAATAAAAGTTCTCCAAATGCCCTGAAATTTAAATATGTTTTTTTCTGGAATATTTGAGAATATTTGGCACTGAGAACACAGCAGGAGGAGCTGGCACCTGGCCACGAGGGTCAGGGGCGCGCCCTACCCCCTGGGCGCGCCCCCTGCCTCGTGGACCCACGGTGACCCTCCTCCACTTATCCTTTCACCCACACACTCCTTCTTCCTGCCACAAACACGAATAACCAGCTCAAACCCTAGTCCAAGCTCATTTTGCTGCCATTTTTGATCTCCTTGCTCAAAGCACCTCTCACAAAACTGCTTGGGGAGATTGTTCCTTGATATGTGACTCCTCCATTGGTCCAATTAGTTTTTATTCTAGTGCTTTATTCATTGCAAATTTGTGCTGCCTAGGTGACCATGTTCTTGAGCTTGCATGTCAAATTTATATGGTTCCAAGTAGTTTTGATGCATGATATAGGCTCTAGGCACTTGTATGAGTAGTTGCTACCAATATTATTGAGTTTGGCTTACTTTTATTTTGAAGTTACTAAAAATTTCAGATTTTTTCAGAAAATAATGAAGAGACTTTTGAGGGGCTCATCGAGCCGAAGCTCGAAGGAAAAGGCACAGAAGCCCAAGTATAATTTGCCTCGCACCACGGAGGTTCGGCCGTGTGAATGGCCTTCCGATGAATTCTTGAGAGCAGCCGGGATTTATGATGATTTTTATGAATTGGCTGAGAATGCAGGCCTCACCGCTTTCCTCCACGACCAACGCGATCAGTATCTCTTACTCACAAATATCTTTGTGCAAAACTTTCATTTCCATTCTAGGAGCTCACCACCTTCGGTGGAGTTTTATTTATATGATGAGCATAAGGAGATGTCACTTTATGATTTTTGTCGGGTTTGTTTGGTCCCTTTCGAGGGCACGACAGAGGAACCACATCGCATTGATGTGGATGGGTTTATTGATACCATCACTGTAGGGGAAACGAGGAAGGTTTCCGATGCACGAATCACTAGCATACATTTTCCTGTTTTATGCTACTTTGCAATATTTGCTAGTTGTTGCTTAATTGGTCGTGGAAACTGTGGAAACCTTAGTGTTCCTGATATTATTATTTTGTTCCACAGTTTATTCAGTGATAACTCTGTTAGTATGGGCGGTATTATTGCTAAACAGTTGAGTCTGAACCGTACAAAGGGCCCCATCTTTGGTGGTATCCATGCTTCACGCCTAGCTGCACATTTTAACATACCTATTAGGAATTATGAGAAGGAAGAAAAATTGCTGCCTCGTGTTTATTTAGATTATAAGAGTATGGTAGCACATGATTTTATTATTAAGAATAGGGAAGTGCTACCTCTTGAGCACTGCGTTGGTTTTCCCCAAAGAGGAAGGGATGATGCAGCAACGTAGCATAAGTATTTCCCTCAGTTTTTGAGAACCAAGGTATCAATCTAGTAGGAGGCTACACACAAGTCCCTCGTACCTGCACAAAAGAAATAAATCCTCGCAACCAACGCAAATAGGGGTTGTCAATCCCTATGAGGCCACTTACGAGAGTGAGATCTGATAGATATGATAAAGATAATATTTTTGGTATTTTATGATAAATATGCAAAGTAAAATAAAGGCAAAGTAAATAGCAAAGTAGTAGGAGAACAATATGATGAAGATAGACCCAGGGGGCATAGGTTTCACTAGTGGCTTCTCTCGAGAGCATAAGTATTCTACGATGGGTGAACAAATTACTGTTGAGCAATTGACAGAATTGAGCATAATTATGAGAATATCTAGGCATGATCATGTATATAGGCATCACGTCCGAGACAAGTAGCCCGACTCCTGCCTGCATCTACTACTATTACTCCACTCATCAACCTCTATCCAACATGCATCTAGAGTATTAAGTTAAAACGAGAGTAACGCCTTAAGCAAGATGACATGATGTAGAGGGATAGACTCATGCAATATGAAGAAAACCCCATCTTGTTATCCTCGATGGCAACAATACAATACGTGCTTTGCTGCCCTTACTATCACCGGGAAAGGACACCGCAAGATTGAACCCAAAGCTAAGCACTTCTCCCATTGCAAGAAAGATCAATCTAGTAGGCCAAACCAAACTGATAATTCGAAGAGACTTGCAATGATAACCGATCATACATAAAAGAATTCAGAGAAGATTCAAATATTATTCATAGATAGACTTGATCATAAACCCACAATTCATCGGTCTCAACAAACACACCGCAAAAAGAAGATTACATCGTATAGATCTCCACAAGAGAGGGGGAGAACATTGTATTGAGATCCAAAAAGAGAGAAGAAGCCATCTAGCTACTAACTATGGACCAGTAGGTCCAAGATAAACTACTCACACTTCATCAGAGGGGCTATGGTGTTAATGTAGAAGCCCTCCATGATCGATGCCCCCTCCGGCGGAGCTCCGGAACAGGCCCCAAGATGGGATCTCGTGGATACAGAAAGTTACGGCGGTGGAATTAGGGTTTTGGCTCCTGTTCTGATCATTTGGCGGTACATGGATATATATATAGGAGGAAGAAGTACGTCGGTGGAGCAACAGGGGGCCGGTGGGGGCGCGCCTGGTAGGGTAGGGCGCGCCCCCTACCTCGTGGCCTCCTGTTACGTGCCTTGGCGTAGGGTCCAAGTCTCCCGGGTCTTATCTGTTGAGAAAATCACGTTCCCGAAGGTTTCATTCCGTTTGGACTCCGTTTGATATTCCTTTTCTTTGAAACCCTAAAACATGCAAAAAACATCAATTCTGGGCTGGGCCTCCGGTTAATAGGTTAGTCCCAAAAATAATATAAAAGTGGATAATAAAGCTCAATAATGTTTAAAACAGTAGATAATATAGCATGGAGCAATCAAAAATTATAGATACATTGGAGACGTATCAAGCATCCCAAAGCTTAATTCCTGCTCGTCCTCGAGTAGGTAAATGATAAAAACAGAATTTTTGATGTGGAGTGCTACTTGGCATAATTTTAATATAATTCTTCTTAATTGTGGTATGAATATTCAGATCCGAAAGATTCAAGACAAAAGTTCATATTGACATAAAAATAGTGTCGGGTGGTAGGTGGGACATATGCCAACGGGTGGCTTATCATTGTGGGAGCCAGTAAGACATCGCCGGTGCCTGGAAACGGGATATGGCGAAGACATGCACGCCGGCGGATCTTACCCAGCTTCGGGGCTCTCCGTGGAGATAACACCCCTACTGCTGCTCTGCGGGGTCTCCGCATGATCACTAGATGAACGAGTAGCTACACAATGCTCCTTGAGCTGTTTGGTGTGAGGGGGGAAGAAAGGCACGGCCAGCCTGCTTCCTCTCCTTGTGTGGTGTCTAAGACTAGCAGGGGGGTCCAACCCTTTGCATGGGTGCTCCGGGGGGTTTATATAGGCCCACCCCCCGGGGGTACAATGGTAATCCGACTGGGCGCGGGGCCCAGCCGTCTGTGACTGCGCTCGCCGGCTTCTGCGCCGGCTGCTGGGGCCCGCCGACTGGTGGGCCCTGCCGGCTGCCGGCCCGTTGGTCGACAGGCAGGCCCCACTGTCCAGGGCCTGGTCGGCGGCTGGTTACTGTGGCTCCATCTTGGTGACGTGGGCCTCGTCGTGGTAGGTGCGGCTACAGTGCCGCCGCACGCCGGGCGATCGCTGTAGCCTCACCGCGTCTTGTCTCCTTAAAGGGGCGTCTCCTTCGAGGGAGGCGGCAAGCCGGCTTTGTCTTGGGCCGACTGGTTGGAGTCATGGCCGCCTTCGGGCGTCTCTCTGCCTGAAGGGGCCCACCGTCTGCGGGCCGCGCTGGCGGCCCGTCGTGGGTGACATCAGGGTCAACATGGCAACAGTGCCGCGCCGGACGGGTCATGCCTACTCCGTACGGTGCACTGTGCCAGGCATGCTCTGGGATTCGGGGGTGGCAGGCTTCACTGTAGCCACGCCCCGTCGCACCACCGTTAGGTGGGTGCAAACTTTGAGGGTACGGTCTCGACGCTTTATGGGATCCGGCTTCTTGGAGTCGGCCTTCTCATGGCCGGCTTCCCGAAGTCGGCCCTCCACTGGCGTTCTTCATGAGGGCCAAAGTCGGGCTGCCTTCTGAAAGCCGATCTGGATGGCCGCCAGCAAGGGGAAGGCGGCTCCATGTCTTGGATTCTCGAGAGCCGGACGGGCTCGTAATTTTTTCAGAAGGGCCAGGGGAAGCCGGCTAGGCTACCCATGGCTATTTACTCCGACAGTAGTCCCCGAAGCTGATCGAGCCTCGAGGCGGACAGAGGGACGAGAAGCTTGGTCAGCTTCCTATCCTGAAGAGCCGGCTTTGCTTGCGCACGCCGACTTCGGAGAGCTCCGGTTCTCGCAGGCGGGGACGCGGACCACGTGGCGAGGAAATCCTGCCAACGCACGCGCGCGACGGGACGTCGCCGCAGGCCCGGGCCCGCCACTCGCAGGCCTCGGTCCGAGCGCGGATCTTCCGTGGCCCACATGGGCCGCTCGCCTTCCCGCGGCGGTTTTTATTCCACCATCATGGCGCAGTAATCACAGGACGTGGGGGAGTGGGCACGATCGATCCTCACGCTTCCCCACGCCGCACCTCCTCGAACCCGCCACGCGAGCCTATAAGTAGGGGAAGGAGGGGGAGCGACAGAGGTTCACACGCTCTCTCTCGCTCCGCCCCCTCTCGTTCTTGCTTCTTCCACTCATCGCCGCCGCAGCCTCCCGTCTCAGCGCCGCCGCGCCTCCACATCGCCTCGCTCCCATGGCGCTGTCAAGCTCGTGGGACGGCTCCGACGTCCATGAGGATCACGTGGAGTTCCTCCGCCAGACTCGGCGCCTGCCCGATGCCAACCTCGTGCGGGTCCGTCTGGCGCCGAAGACGGAGATCTCGCCGGCGCCGGAGGAGGGCGAGCGGGTCGTGTTCCGCTCACACTTCCTGCACAGCTTCGGTCTTCCGGCGAGCGGATATCTATGCTCCTTCCTCGAGTTCTACAACCTCCAGCCGCATCACCTCACGCCCAATGCGGTGATGCTGCTGTCGGCCTTCGTCTCCCTCTGCGAAGGCTTCTTGGGGCTGCTCCCCACGCTGGAGCTCTGGGGAGAGTTCTTCCAAAGCAAACTCGGCACCGTCGTTGCGGGCGTGCCCGCCCCCTGCGGGGCCTTCATCGCCATGAGGAGGGCGAGCGAGAACAACCCGTTCCCGCCCATCCCCCTGATCCAGTCAGTGAAGATCTGGCAGAAATCATATTTCTACGTGAAGAACGTCGCCGAGCAAGGAGACCACGTCAACCTGCCGGCTTATGTAGCCGGCCCGCCGGCTGGGAGGCAGCCCTCGTGGAGTTTCCGGTCCCGGTCACTGTCTCAGGCCGGGAACGCCGCCGTCTCCCGGCTTCGGGTGATGATCCAGTCGGAGGGCCTGAACGGGGCCGACTTGGTGGCCGCCTTCGTGGAGCGCCGGATATCTCTTCTCCAGAGCTGGCCCCACATGATGTGCCAGATGAGCGGCCGCTTCGACCCAAGCCGGGTGAGCACCAGGGAGATGCCTCATGCGGAGGTATCGTATATGGTAAACTACATCTCAAATTGCAAGCTCGCCGAAGACTGGCGATACGGCAAGGCGCCGTATTCTCGCGCCAACCCTCCGCCCGTGGTAAGTTTTTCTTCTCTTTCTCCTTTTCGTGGGTAGCCGGCTTCATGATGGCCGGCTTCTAATCAGTCGGTCCTTCTTAGCAGAACCCCCTTCTCCCACCGACGACCGGGACGGCGGGGATAGAACGTCAGTATGCCCCTGACCGCACGGCGGACGACATCGACGATCCGGACTTGGGGGCGGCCGCCATGGAAGACGCCGTCGTGGGGGACGACGCCGAGCCCGGGGGCACAAGGCTCACCGCCAGCTTCGAGGACCGGCCGGATGATTTCGAAGCCGAAGTCGCCCCGCGTCGCCAGCCGGCGGCCGACCATCAGGGCGCGGGCTCGTCTATCGCGCCGGCTGCCGGCGGCAGCGCACAGAAGCGCCGGGCCGCTTCAGGCCTCTTCGGCAGTCGGCCGAAGAAGTCCAAAGCCTCCACCGCGGCGACCAAGCGAGACGAGGCGGCTGCGAAAGCGGCCCGCTTTCGCAAGGCGGTGAAGCAGCCTCAGGCGGTCTCAGCGTAAGTCTTCAATTGCCTTGCCGCATGCTCTTCATCATTCTCTTCTTGTTCGAGCATTCTTCTTAATTTCTTCCGCTTGCTGGACAGGGCGCTCTTTCCCTTGAGCGTGGTCTGGGCGGCTCCGTAGTTGGGCCGGCTGTAGGTTCCTCAAGCTCCCGCTGCGTGGACCCCTGCGCCGACCTCAGGGAGGCCACAGAGCGGAACGCTCATGAAGCGCGGGAGGAGCGCGAGGCGGCGGAGAAGGCGGCCGCCCAGGCGGTGAGGGAGCAGGCCGACGCGGCAGCCAAGGCCCAGACGGAGGCGGCGACCGCGGAGTCGGAGGCGGAAGGTTCGCGCAACCAGCCTCCGCTACTCGTCATTCCCCTCCGAGCCGTGGCCCCCGACACCCCCATTGCCCTTGGCGGAGGAGATCATCCAAGACCCGCCGCTGATGGAGAGGGGGGAAGACCTCGTGGCCTTTGCGAGGAGAGCGCCACCAGCAGCGCCAACCGGAGCGGGCCAAGGCGGCCAATCGTCAGCGGCGCCAGAGGGGCCGACCGGGGGTGAGCCGGAGAACAGAGCCGGCCTCGAGGTATAGCTGGTGACGGGCCGGCGCGCGGGGGGAGGCGCTGCTCCACTGGAGTTGCGCCGAGTCGCGGGCGCAGGCCAGTCGGCGGAAGATCTGGAGGCGGCCAGCACTGCCACGTCTGAGTGGACTCCCAGCGGAGGGACTGGCGAGCTGAACGTGGCGGCTCAAGGGGTCCGGAGCCGGCTGCAAGCTCAGGCCGCCCTGCTGCAACAGTTCACCCAGGAGTTCCTGTCGACGCGAGCCACCATCCGGGTGAGTCTTTCATTCTTGGCCGCTTTTGATTTCTTGATTTCTTCCGTGGGGGCGCGTCAGCGCACCCACTGGGTGTAGTCCTCGAGATTCGGGCCGACTGCTGCGCAGTCGGGTTGGATCTTTCTCGACAGCTACCTTACTTTGCTTTTTGTCTGAACTTTCAGGAATATCACAACCTCCGTGCTGCCGCCTTCAACTCCCAGGCTCGGGAGTTGAGCCGAAGGACCGACGACCTGGCCGACAGCCGAAGTAAGTACTCGATCTTGTCTATCTCCTGTGGGGGCGCGTCAGCGCACCCACTGGGTGTAGTCCCTGAGATTCGGGCCGACTGCTGAGGAGTCGGGTCGAATCTTTCTTGACGACTCTTTCCTTATTGGTTTTTTCTTTGTCTTCAGGGGCCAACACTGACTTGAGGAAGGAACTCGGCGAAGCGAAGGCCGCCCTTCATACCAAGGAGGTCGAGTACGCCGCCTTGGTCCAGGAACGGGATCGCCTAGCCAAGAAGCTGGCCGACCAAGAGGAGAGCCACAAGGCGGCCCTGCAGGCGGCGCAGGATAGCGAAGCCGCCTTGAAGGCAGAGTATGAGACCGAGGTGGCGAGCTGGGCTAAGACCCGGCGAGCCCTGGATGAAGGCTTCGGCCGGATCGAGGATTTGATCGACGGTAAGCCACCTTCCTCACCCCTCCCCTGCCCCTTGCCGCCTGGGTTTTTGGCTTATCTTGAGCTGCTGCTTGTTTTTTGGTGCAGACTACTTCCCCGGCTACTCCGCCTTCGCCGCCCAAAGCATTGAGGCCCATCGCGAGGCGCGCCGTCAGGCGGGGGCCAACATCGCGCCGGATGCGAACCGGACGCTTGAGGAGCAGCTCTTGGCTGTCCAGGCGCGGTTGCAGCCGGCTCATCGGATGCTTCACCGGTTACAACGTGCCGGGGCGCAAGTGTTGGCCGCCCTCTGGCCCGGCGAGACGATCCCCCGCACCCCAAGCCGAACTGCCGACTGGCTAGAGGTCGCAGTCGGTCGCTTTGAAGCTTGGAAGGCGTCGGCGGCCCGCCTCGGAGCCGGGCGGGCGTTGGAGTTCGTTCGGGCTTGGTACCCAGGGCTGAGCCTGGACCAGCTGCGCACTTGGCGGATGGAGGCCGATGCGGAGCTGGAGGAGGTGAGGCCGGCTATCGCCCAGCGAGCTTCGACGATCGCCGAGTGCACCGACATCAGCGTTTTCGCACCTGAAATCGATGATGACGGTGTTGCTCAGCCGGAGGAGTGGTTCGGGCTGAACCCGGCGGTGGGCGAGGACTCGGCGGAGGAGATTGCCTCCAGCGACGAGGGCGAGGATGACGAAGAGGAGGACGGCAAAGACGTCGAGCCGGCTGGTGGAACAACCGGCCGACCTCAGGCCGACCGTGCCTCCAGCAACGAGGCGCGTGGAAGCGCGCCCTCTGTGGGAGGCGGCGACCAAGCCGAAGTTCGCCAGCCGGCCGCTCCTTCAGCCGGCACGACCGTCTCCGCCAACCAGTCCGGCTCGTCGGTCGCTCCGCCGGCTTGATCTGCCGTCTTTATCTTTCCTGCTTGTTGTCTTTTGAACAATCTTCATTAAGTTTTCGCAGTTCCACCCACTGGGGGTGTATCCAAACTATGTTGAATGCTGGCCTCTCGGAGGTCTTTTATGTAAATATTATTATTTGCATGTTTGGTTTCCATTCGCGTATGCTTTTTATCCTTAGGCTTTTTCCTTTGCCGCCTTCCCTCTTTGGGAGGCAAGTACTTGAGCTTTCTTGGATTGAAGTGATGTGAATGGAAACTGGCCGGCTGGCTACTCTGGTAGCCATTCGGCGGTGGGAGAAAAACCGGCTTTTGTTATATTAGTCCGTTAGTCCCTAGCCATTTTTTTTCGTGTGGGCGCCCGTTCCTGCCTTTAACTCTTGCCAGTCGGACAGCCGGTTCTTCGAACTGCGACTTTTGGCAAGAGAAAGCTTGGGAGCCAGCACACTACTTATCTGACTGCGGGTAGGACTTCTAATATAACTCCAGTCGGCCAGTCCCTGAGCCGACTAGTCGAACCCGGTGCCGGACGGAACAAGTAAATGAAATGACAAGGTCATAAGCATGATACTTTTCATTCATAGATAAGGGATGGCAGTCCCCGAGCCCTTCTCGGGGAGCCTATTGTCTTGTACTTGATACAAAAGTTAGCGTGGTACATACTGCATTTCAACTATAAAATCTTCAAAGGAGGTTGGCGTTCCATGGTCGTTCCGACTCCTTGCCGGAGTCGTCTCTCTTGCGTGCCTTCGGCTTCTGCGCGTCGATCAGGTAGTAGGAGTCGTTGCCTAGAGCTCTGCTGATGACGAAGGGGCCTTCCCAAGGGGCTGAGAGCTTGTGCTGGCCGGCTGTTCGCTGGATCAGCCGGAGCACAAGATCGCCCTCTTGTAAAGATCTTGGCCTGACCTTCCGGCTGTGGTAGCGGTGCAAACCCTACTGGTAGATGGCAGACCGGCTGAGGGCTAACAGCCGGCTTTCTTCCAGCAGGTCGATGCCGTCTTCTCGTGCTTCCTTGGCCTCCGCTTCCGTGTACATGGTTACTCGAGGCGAGTCAAACTCGATGTCAGTTGGGATGACCGCCTCGGCACCATATACAAGGAAGAAAGGGGTGAAGCCGGTTGACTTGTTTGGTGTAGTGCGCAGACTCTAGAGGACAGCTGGCAGCTCCTCGAGCCAACAGCCGGCTGAGCGCTCCAGAGGTACGACCAGTCGAGGCTTGATGCCAGAGAGGATGAGGCCGTTGGCTCGCTCGACCTGGCCGTTTGACTGCGGGTGGGCGACGGATGCTAAGTCCAGTCGGATACCTTGGGCTGCGCAGAAACGTGCCAAGGCTCCTTTGGCAAAATTCGTGCCATTGTCGGTGATGATGCTGTGTGGCACGCCGTACCGAGTTGTTATGTCTGCGATGAACGTCACAACAGTCGGCCCATTCAGCTTCTTGATCGGCTTTGCCTCAATCCACTTGGTGAATTTGTCCACGGCGATGAGCAAATGCGTCATGCCGCCGCGCGCCGTCTTGAATGGGCCCACCATGTCCAGTCCCCAAACGGCGAAGGGCCAAGTGAGGGGAATGGTCTTGAGTGCCGAAGCCGGCACGTGTTGCTTGGAGCTAAAGAGTTGGTATCCCTTGCAATGTTTGACTAATTCTTTGGCGTCATCCAAAGCAGTCGGCCAGAACAAACCATGGCGGAAGGCTTTGGCGACAAGTGATCTTGAGGCCGCATGGTGGCCGCATTCTCCTTGGTAAATGTCTCTGAGGATTGCAATGCCCTTCTCTTGCTCGACGCACCGTTGGAGGATTCTAGTGACACTGCATTTGACTAGTTCTCTGTTGACGATTGTGTATGCTCCGGCTCGACGTTGGACTTGTCTTGCTTCTGTTTCGTCAGCCGGTAGGTCTTGGTTTACTCGGAAGTTGAGGATGGACTGAGCCCATGACGGAGCCGCGACTTCTCCTACTGCCAATGTGGCTACTGCTACCAGGGTGGGCGGGCTGGGTGGTGAAATGCTGGAGTCGGCCGCCGGCTGTTGTGCTGGTGCAGTCCCCGGGCCGGCTACCGCAGTCCCCGAGCCGGGTGTGGCAGTCCCCGAGCCGGTTGCCGAAGTCCCCGGGCCGGCTGCGGGAGTCTCGGGGTCGCCTGCTTGGTTCTTCGAGCCGGACCCGGCCGCATCGGGGTTAGGCGGCACGAAGATGGAGTCGGACTCTGGAGACGGCTTGATAGATGGCTTGAGGAGGCGTTGTAGAGCGACGCCGGTTGGTATTGCTTGCCGAGTAGAGCCTATTCGAGCCAGGGCATCGGCTGGCTCGTTGTCGGCTCGCGGTACATGGAGGAACTCGCATCCTTCAAAGTATCCGCTGAGTTGCTGGACCAGGAAGCGGTAGCTCGCCATATTTGCGTCCTTGGCGTCCCAGTCGCCGGATGATTGCTGGACCACCAGGTCCGAGTCGCCATAACATAGGATCCGGCGAATGCCAAGTTCTTTGGCAAGCCGGAGCCCGTGTATGAGCGCCTCGTACTCGGCCACGTTGTTGGAGGCGGCAAAGTGGATCTGTAGCGTGTATCTGAGCTTGTCGCCTTTGGGAGAGGTAAGGACGACGCCGGCTCCCAAGCCGGTGCGCATCTTGGACCCGTCGAAGTGCATGCACCAATGGATGGAGTCGGGAGCCGGCGGCAGGTACTGGGTCTCGGCCCAGTCGACGAGGAAGTCGGCCAGTGCTTGGGACTTGATGGCGGTGCGGGGCTGGTAGAAGATCGTGTAAGGGGCCAGCTCGATGGCCCATTTCGCCACCCGGCCGGATGCGTCCCGGCTGCGTATGATCTCGGCCAGCGGGGCGGTGCATACGACCGCGACGGGATGCTCTTGAAAGTAGGGCTTTAGCTTCTTGGCGGTGAAGTACTCGCCGTAACACATCTTCTGGTAGTGTGGGTAGTTCTGCTTTGAGGCGGATAGCACCTCGCTCAAATAATACACCAGCCTCTGGACTGGCTGGGCTCGGCCTTCTTCTGGGCGTTGGACTACGATGACGGTGCTGACCACCCGGCTGGTTGCGGCGATGTAGAGGAGCATGGGCTCTTTCTCAGTCGGCGCCGCTAGAACGGGTGGCATGGCCAGCATCTTCTTCAGCTTGTAAAAAGCTTGGTCGGCCTGGTCGTTCCACTCGAAGTGAGTGCCCTTCTTCATGAGGCGGTAGAGGGGGAGAGCTTTCTCTCCGAGCCGGCTGATGAAGCGGTTCAAGGAGGGCAAGCACCCGGTGAACTTCTGAATGTCTCGAAGCTTGGCAGGGATTGCCATTCTCTCGATGGCCTTGATCTTCACCGGGTTGCATTCGATGCCGCGTTCGGAGACCAGGAAGCCTAGGAGCTGGCCGGCTGGCACTCCGAACACGCATTTCTCGGGGTTGAGCTTGATTTGAAATCGGCGCAGGTTCTCAAACGTTTCCTTAAGGTCTCCCAGCAAGGTGCCGCGCTTCTCCGTCTTCACCATGATGTCGTCCACGTAAACGTGAGCGTTTCTGCCGAGCTGCTTGAGGAGGCACTTCTGCATGCCACGCTGAAAAGTGGCACCGGCATTTCTCAAGCCGAATGTCATAGTCAGGTAACAGAAGGCTCCAAATGGCGTGATGAAGGCGGTCTTCAGGCGGTCGTCCGGATCCAGCTTTATCTGGTGATATCTGGAGTAAGCATCCAAGAAACTCAACAGCTCGCATCCGGTTGTGGAGTCTATCACTTGGTCTATCCTTGGCAGGGCAAATGGATCTTTGGTGCAGGCCTTGTTAAGGCTTGTGTAGTCTATGCACATGCGCCACTTGTTGTTCTTCTTTAGCACGAGGAGCGCACTCTGGGAAGAAAACTTCCATAATGAAGCCGGCTGCCAAAAGCCGGGCTATCTCCTCCCCTACAATCCTGCGTTTCTCCTCCGACAGTCGGCGAAGGGGTTGTTTGACTGGCTTTGCGTCTTCTCGAACGTGTAGTTTGTGCTCGGCGAATTTCCTCGGAACACCTGGCATGTCCTTGGGGGACCATGCAAAGATGTCCCGATTCTCATGGAGGAAATCGGCGAGCTCGCCTTCCTATTTGCTGTTCAGACTTGCCCCGATGACGGCAAACCTCTCTGGATGCTCGGGGTCAAGAGGTATCTTCTTTGTCTCCTTGGCCAGCTGGAAGGATCCTTGAGCATCGTGCTCCTTGGGGTCGGGGGACACGGCCGACTGCTTGCCGGCTATGGCCACGACTCGGTCCAACATCTTCTTTTCCTCGGCAATCACAAGGGACTCGGCCAGTCGGCTGCCGGCTGCCACGCACTCAGAGGACTTCTTGTAATCGCCGGCTACAGTGATGACGCCTTTGGTGCTTGGTATCTTCATCTTGAGGTATGCATAGTGGGGAACTGCCATGAATTTGGCCAAGGCAGGTCGGCCAAGCAATGCATGGTAAGGGCTCTCCAGGTCCACCACTTCAAACCAGATCGCTTCCTGGCGGAAATGCTCCTTGTCCCGAAAAAGTACATCGATCTTGATCTTGCCAATGGGGGCGCAGGATAAGCCGGGTACGATGCCGTGAAACACTGTCCGAGTAGGCATGAGCTGCTTCATCTTGACGTTTAGCTTCTCCAGGGTGTCACGGTACAGGATGTTGATGCTGCTCCCGCCGTCTATCAATACACGGGAGAAGCGGGCGGCGCGTCTGTCCGTTGCAAGGGTGGCTTCCAGGACCAAAGCATAAGAGCCGGGAGACGGCATCACCTCTGGATGGTCGGCCCGGCTCCAGCTGATGGGCTTTTCTGACCAATGCATGTGTCTGGCGGGGTTGGCAGCGACCACGCTGACTTCCTGGTGCTCTCGGCGTTTACTGCGCCGGTCTTCGGGCTGGCTTGTAAAGACGATGTAGGTTGCTTGCTCGTCGGGGAATTCGTCGTGCACGGCTCCGACTGCGGGCCGAGCGGCCGGAGGCGGCGGGGCCGGAGGCGGCGGGCCAGCAGGCGAAGGCGGCACGAGCCCCTCGCCTTTAGAGATTCGGGTGAGCCAATGGCACTTCCGGGTTGTGTGGTTGGACGGCTTCGCGCCGCTGTGGAACTTGCACGGGGCGTCGAGAGTCTGCTCGTAGGAGAAGGCGGGCTGCCAAGCCGGCCTGCCGCCCTTGGGCTTCTTGGGTGCCGGTCGCTCTTCAGGTGGCGCGTCTTCGACTGTGGCCACCTGCCGACTGGCGGGAGGCGGCGCAGGGCCCTTGCGCTTGTGGTCGTTCGAGTGGGGGCGTCGGCCGGAATCCCCAGCCGGCGTCTTGGGCGCCGGGTTGAGTACCTTTCGAACGCGTCTACCCAAAGCTCGGTCTTCATCGAGGAATCGGCGGTGGCGTACTTGTCCGCTATGTCCAGAAGCTCGTCGAGGGTAGCCGGCTCGTCGCAGAGGAGCTTGTGCTTGAGGAGGGTGCCTTCTCGGCATCCGGCTGTAAAGTACTCGATGGCTTGCACCTCGTGCACCCCCTCGCAAGAATTGCGGAGCTCTGCCCAACGCGTGAGGTAATCGCGAGTGGACTCGGCGGGGCCTTGTACGCACAAGGAGAGCTGTCTGGGCTTGGGAGCCCGCTTGTAGGTGCTGGTGAAGTTGCAGATGAAAGCTTCGGTGAAATCTAGCCAGCTGTTGATGCTGAGAGGCTTGAGGCTGTTGAGCCAGGTTCGCGCCGTGCCTTGCAGCATGAGGGGCACGTACTTCACGGCAACGCGCCGGTTGCCGTTGGCTATGCTGACCGCCGTGAAGTAGTCGATCAACCAATCTTCCGGCTTCACGGAGCCGTTGTACTTGGGCGTGTCTCTTGGGAGCGAGAACCCTTTGGGGAAGGGCTCGTCGCGGATGCGGGGGCCGAAACAAGGCGGGCCGACATCGTCTTCTTCTTCCAACGCCAGGGATCACGCCAGGCGGTCGATCCGATGGCGGGCGTCGTTCTCGCCGACTCCTTCACGGCGACCTAGTCGGCCGCTGAGAGTCGGGTGTGCCACTGGCGGCGGGGTGGGATATTTCTCTCCACAGGGTCGAGGCGGAGGCGGGTTGCCCCGCCATTCCATGGCTCGGGGATGGCCGTCCGCGTCTCGCTCGATGGAGATTCGGGTCCGGCTACGGCTGGCAGCCGGCTCTTTCTCGCGCCGCGTGCGGGTGTCGCTCGTAGCCGGCGTCTGGGACGTCGCGCCGTGATCTCGGCGTGGGGGAGGGCTTCCCGCGCGGGCGTCTTCTTCGTGCCGCTGCGTGGCTGCATCGATCAGTTGCTGGATGCGCCGGGTCATGTGGGGGAGGTCTTCGGCCTCCAAGCCGCCCAACTCGTCTACGGCCGCCTGGGCGGCACGCAAGTTCTCGAGCGGAGTGGCATAGACCGGGCGGTCGACTCCCAGCGTGTCGGCAATGACGGCGCCGCGTTGCTTGACAAGGCTGGCCCGGCTTGGCCCGCCCGGGGCCGGCGTGCCGAAGGCGGCGCGGTCAGCTTCGCGCTGATAGGCCTCAGTGAGGCGTCTCACGGAAGCCAGCCTCCGGCCCTCTGTGAGGAGGGCGAGGCGGCGTGCCTCCAGTGCTTTGTCGTCGGCATCAGCCGGGAGGGGGGTGGACAAGTCATGGGCCGCCGCGTGCGGGGCGTCGTGGGCGCTCTCGCCGACCGGGCCGCTGTGGCCGACAACCATCACTTCGATGGTGACAACGTCGCAGCCACCGGCTCGGGGAAGCGGGTCGTCGTAGATCGCGACGTTGGTGGGGAAGGCGTCGAACGAGGCCGCGTCGGAGTCGACAGGCATTGGGTCGGTGGAGCCAACCGACTCCAGGTCCACATCGGGCTCGCTGGAGACATGGAGTTGGCCGAGAAGGTTGGCGAGGTGGTCGGTGCCCGCATCGGAGGCGAGCTCGTCGGAGATGAGGGTTTCGTCGAGGAGATCGGCGAGGCTGCTCGCCGCGCAGATGCAGGTGACGCCTTGCAGCGCGTCGTGGCAAGCGCCATCGGGCGTACTGGGCTGGCTACGCTCGCGGGGGAGGAAGAGGGTTCCCGTCCAAAACAGGTCTCCGGACGACGGTGCACCTGGCCCCATGGTGGGTGCCAAATGTCGGGTGGTAGGTGCGACATATGCCAACGGGTGGCTTATCATTGTGGGAGTCAGTAAGACATCGCCGGTGCCTGGAAACGGGATATGGCGAAGACATGCACGCCGGCGGATCTTACCCAGCTTCGGGGCTCTCCGTGGAGATAACACCCCTACTGCTGCTCTGCGGGGTCTCCGCATGATCACTAGATGAACGAGTAGCTACACAATGCTCCTTGAGCTGTTTGGTGTGAGGGGGGAAGAAAGGCACGGCTAGCCTGCTTCCTCTCCTTGTGTGGTGTCTAAGACTAGCAGGGGGGTCCAACCCTTTGCATGGGTGCTCCGGGGGGTTTATATAGGCCCACCCCCCGGGGGTAAAATGGTAATCCGACTGGGCGCGGGGCCCAGCCGTCTGTGACTGCGCTCGTCGGCTTCTGCACCGGCTGCTGGGGCCCGCCGACTGGTGGGCCCCGCCGGCTGCCGGCCCCTTGGTCGACAGGCAGGCCCCACTGTCCAGGGCCTGGTCGGCGGCTGGTTACTGTGGCTCCATCTTGGTGACGTGGGCCTCGTCGTGGTAGGCGCGGCTACAGTGCCGCCGCACGTCGGGCGATCGCTGTAGCCTCACCGCGTCTTGTCTCCTTAAAGGGGCGTCTCCTTCGAGGGAGGCGGCAAGCCGGCTGCGGGGAGCCGGCTCTGTCTTGGGCCGACTGGTTGGAGGCGTGGCCGCCTTCGGGCGTCTCTCTGCCCGAAGGGGCCCACCGCTTGCGGGCCGCGCTGGCGGCCCGTCGTGGGTGACATCAGGGTCAACATGGCAACAGTGCCGCGCCGGATGGGTCATGCCTACTCCGTACGGCGCACTGTGCCAGGCATGCTCTGGGATTCGGGGGTGGCAGGCTTCACTGTAGCCACGCCCCGTCGCACCACCGTTAGGTGGGTGCAAACTTTGAGGGTACAGTCTCGACCGCTTTATGGGAGCCGGCTTCTTGGAGTCGGCCTTCTCTTGGCCGGCTTCCCGAAGTCGGCCCTCCGGTGGCGTTTTTCATGAGGGCCAAAGTCGGGCCGCCTTCTGAAAGCCGGTCTGGATGGCCGCCAACAAGGGGAAGGCGGCTCCATGTCTTGGATTCTCGAGAGCCGGACGGGCTCGTAATTTTTTCAGAAGGGCCAGGGGAACCCGGCTAGGCTACCCATGGCTATTTACTCCGACAAATAGTAATACTTCAAGCATACTAACGAAGCAATTATGTCTTCTCAAAATAACATGGCCAAAGAAAGTTATCCCTACAAAATCATATAGTCTAGCTATGCTCCATCTTCACCACACAAAATATTTAAATCATGCACAACCCCAATGACAAGCCAAGCAATTGTTTCATACTTTTGACATTCTCAAAACATTTTCAATTTTCACGCAATACATGAGCGTGAGCCATGGACATAGCACTATAGGTGGAATAGAGTGGTGGTTGTGGAGAAGACAAAAAGGGAGAACATAGTCTCACATCAACTAGGCGTATCAACGGGCTATGGAGATGCCCATCAATAGATATCAATGTGAGTGAGTAGGGATTACCATGCAACGGATGCACTAGAGCCATAAGTATATGAAAGCTCAAAAAGAAACTAAGTGGGTGTGCATCCAACTTGCTTGCTCATGAAGACCTAGGGCATTTTGAGGAAGCCCATCATTGGAATATACAAGCCAAATTATATAATGAAAATTTCCCACTAGTATATGAAAGTGATAACATGAAAGACTCTCTACTATGAAGATCATGGTGCTACTTTGAAGCACAAGTGTGGTAAAAGGATAGTAGGATTGCCCCTTCTCTCTTTTTCTCTCATTTTTTTATTTGGGCCTTTCCTTTTTTTATGGCCTCTTTTTTCTCTCTCTTTTTTTCATCCGGAGTCTCATCTCGACTTGTGGGGGAATCATAGTCTCCATCATCCTTTCCTCACTGGGACAATGCTCTAATAATGATGATCATCACACTTTTATTTTTCTTACAACTCAACAATTACAACTCGATACTTAGAACAAAATATGACTCTATATGAATGCCTCCGGCGGTGTACCGGGATATGCAATGAATCAAGAGTGACATGTATGAAAGAATTATGAACGGTGGCTTTGCCACAAATACGATGTCAACTACATGATCATGCTAAGCAATATGACAATGATGGAGTGTGCCATAACAAACGGAACGGTGGAAAGTTGCATGGCAATATATCTCGGAATGGCTATGGAAATGCGATAATAGGTAGGTATGGTGGCTGTTTTGAGGAAGGTATATGGTGGGTGTATGATACCGGCGAAAGGTGCGCGGTATTAGAGAGGCTAGCAAAGGTGGAAGGGTGAGAAAAGTGCGTATAATCCATGGACTCAACATTAGTCATAAATAACTCACATACTTATTGAAAAAATCTACAAGTTATCAAAGCAAAGTATTACGCGCATGCTCCTAGGGGGATAGATTGGTAGGAAAAGACCATCGCTCATCCCTGACCACCACTCATAAGGAAGACAATCAAAAAATAAATCATGCTCCGACTTCATCACATAACGGTTCACCATACGTGCATGCTATGGGAATCACAAACCTCAACACAAGTATTTTTCAAATTCACAACTACTCAACTAGCACAACTTTAATATCACCATCTTCATATCTCAAAACAATTATCAAGTATCAAACTTATCATAGAATTCAACACACTCATAAGAAAGTTTTATTATTAATTTTGTATACCAAGCATATTAGGATTTTAAGCAAATTTCCATGCTATTAAGACTCTCAAAATAATCTAAGTGAAGCATGAGAGATCAATAGTTTCTATAAAACAAATCCACCATCGTGCTCTAAAATATATAAGTGAAGTACTAGAGCAAAATTATATGACTCAAAAGATATAAGCGAAGCACATAGAGTATTCTAACAAATTCCAAATTATGTATGGCTCTCTCAAAATGTGTGTACAGAAAGGATGATTGTGGTAAACTAACAAATAAAGAATCAAATAATACAAGACGCTCCAAGCAAAAAACATATCATGTGGCGAATAAAAATATAGCTCCAAGTAAAGTTACCGATAGAAGTAGACGAAAGAGGGGACGCCTTCCGGGGCATCCCCAAGCTTTGGCTTTTAGGTGTCCTTAGATTATATTGGGGGTGCCATGGGCATCCCCAAGCTTAGGATCTTGCCACTCCTTGTTCCATAATCCATCAAATCTTTACCCAAAACTTGAAAACTTCACAACACAAACTTAAAGTAGAAAATCTCGTGAGCTCCGTTAGCGAAAGAAAACAAAAGACCACTTCAAGGTACTTTAATGAACTCATTCTTTATTTATATTGGTGTTATACCTACTGTATTACAACTTCTCTTTGGTTTATAAACTATTTTACTAGCCATAGATTCATCAAAATAAGCAAACAACACACGAAAAACAGAATCTGTCAAAAACAGAACAGTCCGTAGTAATCTGTAGCTAGCGCAAGAACTGGAACCCCCAAAATTATAAAATAAATTGCTGGACGTGAGGAATTTATCTATTAATCATCTTAAAAAAGAATTAACTATAGAACTCTCCAAATAAAAATGGCAGCAGTTCTCGTGAGCGCTAAAGTTTCTGTTTTTTACAGCAAGTTCAACAAGACTTTCCCCAAGTCTTCCCAACGGTTCTACTTGGCACAAACACTAATTAAACACAAAAAAACACAACCAAAACAGAGGCTATATAATTTATTTATTACTAAACAGGAGCAAAAATCAAGTAATAAAAATAAAATTGGGTTGCCTCCCAACAAGCGATATCGTTTAACGCCGCTAGCTAGGCATAACAAGCAAGAATATATATAGGTATTGCCATCTTTGGGATGGAATCCATAAGTGGCTCTCGTAATAGATTCATAAGGTAATTTAATTTTCTTTCTAGGAAAGTGTTCCATTCCTTTCCTTAATGGAAATTGGAATCTAATATTTCCTTCCTTCATATCAATAATTGCACCAATCATTCTAAGGAAAGGTCTACCAAGAATAATAGGACATGAAGGATTGCAATCTATGTCAAGAACAATAAAATCTACGGGCACATAATTCCTATTTGCAACAATAAGAACATCATTAACTCTTCCCATAGGTTTCTTAATAGTGTAATCCGCAAGGTGCAAGTTTAGAGAACAATCATCAAAATCACGGAAACCTAACAAATCACACAAAGTCTTTGGAATCGTGGAAACACTAGCACCCAAATCACATAAAGCATAGCATTCATGATCTTTATTTTTATTTTAATAGTTGGTTCCCACTCATAATAAAGTTTTCTAGGGATAGAAACTTCCAATTCAAGTTTTTCTTCATAAGATTGCATCAAGGCATCAACGATATGTTTAGTAAAAGCTTTATTTTGACTATAAGCATGAGGAGAATTTAGCACGGATTGCAACAAGGAAATACAATCAACCAAAGAGAAATTTTCATAGTTAAATTCCTTGAAATCCATAATAGTGGCTTTAGCAACATCTAGGGTTTTAATTTCTTCAATCCCACTTTTATCAAATTTAGCATCAAGATCAACAAATTCCGAATTCGTAGAATGCCTTCTAGGTAAAGGTGGATCATATTCAGTACCATCATTATCAAGATTCATATTGCAAAACAAAGATTTAATAGGGTACACATCAATAACTTTTAGATCTTCATCATTATTTTCATGGGAACTAGAAGAACACGCTTTTATAAAGGCATCTTTCTTAGCACGCATCCTAGCGGTTCTTTCTTTGCATTCATCAATGGAAATTCTTTGGCTTTGAGAGACTCATTGATATCATGAGTAGCTGGAATAGATCTAAGTTTCAAAGAATCATCATCAAGAGAAATTCTATCAACGTTCCTAGCCAAATCATCAATCTTAAGCAAATTTTCTTCAATCATAGCATTTAAATTCTTTTGAGAAGTAATAAATTCTTTAATATTAGATTCAAAATCAGAGGGCATCTTATTATAATTTCCATAAGAATTGTTGTACTAATTACCATAATTATTAGAGGGATTACTAGTATAAGGCCTAGGATTAAAATTTCCTCTATACGCGTTGTTACCAAAATTGTTCCTACCAACAAAATTCACATCCATAGATTCATTATTATTCTCAATCAAAGTAGACAAGGGCATATCATTAGGATTAGAAGAAACACTCTTATTAGCAAATAATTTCATAAGTTCATCCATCTTTCCACTCAAAACATTAATTTCTTCTATCACATGCACCTTTTTATTAGTAGATCTTTCACTGTGCCATTGAGAATAATTAACCATAATATTATCTCGGAGTTTAGTAGCTTCTCCTAAAGTGATTTCCATAAAAGTGCCTCCCACGGCCGAATCTAAAAGATTTCTAGAAGCAAAATTCAATCTGGCATAAAATTTTTGAACAATCATCCACAAATTTAAACCATGAGTAGGGCAATTACATATCATTAATTTCATTCTCTCCCAAGCTTGTGCAACATGTTCATGATCAAGTTGCTTAAATTTCATAATTTCGTTTCTAAGAGAGATGATCTTAGCGGGAGGAAAATACCTAGAGATAAAAGCATCTCTGCACTTGTTCCATGAATCAATACTATTTTTAGGCAAAGACGAAAACCAAGCTTTAGCACGATCTCTAAGCGAAAAAGGAAATAACTTCAATTTAACAATATCATTATCCACATCTTTGTTCTTTTGCATGTCACACAAATCAACGAAGCTATTAAGATGGGTAGCGGCATCTTCACTAGGAAGGACGGAAAACATATCTTTCATGACAAGATTCAGCAAAGCAGTATTAATTTCACAAGATTCAGCATCGGTAAGAGGAGCAATCGAAGTGCTAATAAAATCATTGTTGTTGGTATTGGTGAAGTCACACAATTTAGTATTATCTTGAGCCATCGTGACAAGCAAACAAACTAACACACAAGCAAACAAAGAGGCAAACGGGCAAAAAGAGGCAAATAGAGAAAGAGAGGGAGGATAGAGAGAGAGGGCGAATAAAGCGGCAAGGGTGAAGTGGGGGAGAGGAAAACGAGAGGCAAATGGCAAATAATGTAATCCGGGAGATAAGGGTATGTGATGGGTACTTGGTATGTTGACTTTTGCGAAGACCTCCCCAGCAATGGCGCCAGAAATACTTCTTGCTACCTCTTGAGCACTGCGTTGGTTTTCCCCGAAGAGGAAGGGATGATGCAGCAAAGTAGCGTAAGTATTTCCCCCAGTTTTTGAGAACCAAGGTATCAATCCAGTAGGAGGCTACGCGCAAGTCCCTCGTACCTGCACAAAACAAATAAATCCTCGCAACCAACGCAAATAGGGGTTGTCAATCCCTATGAGGCCACTTACAAGAGTGAGATCTGATAGATATGATAAAGATAATATTTTTGGTATTTTTATGATAAAGATGCAAAGTAAAATAAAGGCAAAGTAAATAGCAAAGTAGTAGGAGAACAATATGATGAAGATAGACCCGGGGGCCATAGGTTTCACTAGTGGCTTCTCTCGAGAGCATAAGTATTCTACGGTGGGTGAACAAATTACTGTTGAGCAATTGACAGAATTGAGCATAATTATGAGAATATCTAGGCATGATCATGTATATAGGCATCACGTCCGAGACAAGTAGACCGACTCCTGCCTGCATCTACTACTATTACTCCACTCATCGACTGCTATCCAACATGCATCTAGAGTATTAAGTTAAAAATAGAGTAACGCCTTAAGCAAGTTGACATGATGTAGAGGGATAGACTCATGCAATATGAAGAAAACCCCACCTTGTTATCCTCGATGGCAACAATACAATACGTGCCTTGCTGCCCTTACTGTCACCGGGAAAGGACACCGCAAGATTGAACCCAAAGCTAAGCACTTCTCCCATTGCAAGAAAGATCAATCTAGTAGGCCAAACCAAACTGATAATTCGAAGAGACTTGCAAAGATAACCAACCATACATAAAAGAATCCAGAGAAGATTCAAATATTATTCATAGATAGACTTGATCATAAACCCACAGTTCATCGATCTCAACAAACACACCGCAAAAAGAAGATTACATCAAATAGATCTCCACAAGAGAGGGGGAGAACATTGTATTGAGATCCAAAAAGAGAGAAGAAGCCATCTAGCTACTAACTATGGACCCGTAGGTCCGAGATAAACTACTCACACTTCATCGGAGGGGCTATGGTGTTGATGTAGAAGCCCTCCGTGATCGATGCCCCCTCCGGCGGAGCTCCAGAACAAGCCCCAAGATGGGATCTCGTGGATACAGAAAGTTATGGCAGTGGAATTAGGGTTTTGGCTCCTATTCTGATTATTTGGGGGTACGTGGATATATATAGGAGGAAGAAGTTCGTCGGTGGAGCAACAGGGGGCCCACGAGGGTGGGGGCATGCCTGGTAGGGTAGGGCGCGCCCCCTACCTCGTGGCCTCCTGTTACGTGCCTTGGCGTAGGGTCCAAGTCTCCCGGGTCTTATCTGTTGAGAAAATCACGTTCCCGAAGGTTTCATTCCGTTTGGACTCCATTTGATATTCCTTTTCTTCAAAACCCTAAAACATGCAAAAAACAACAATTCTGTGCTGGGCCTCCGGTTAATAGGTTAGTCCCAAAAATAATATAAAAGTGGATAATAAAGCCCGATAATGTTTAAAACAGTAGATAATATAACATGGAGCAATCAAAAATTATAGATACATTGGAGACGTATCAGGAAGGGGAGCTTAAATACAAATTGTTCTTTGATAAACATCATCGTGAGACTATTACCCTGCCTGCTCCTTCCTTGTTAGATTTATCTGCAGGCCAGTACCTTGTTCCGTTTGAGGCTATTCATGCCTATCGGAACCCTACATCAGCCACAGAGCCAGAGCCGGAACCACAAGTTGATCCTCCACGACAGTCTAATTACCATTGGGATCCGGAAATGATTTCCAACCAGTGGCAGTCAGAGTCTTCTTCATCTCAGTACGACCCCAACTATTATTATGGATATCCGCCAGGCCAGCCGTGGCCATAGACCAACTTAGGCCAAAAGCCTAAGCTTGGGGGAGTACGTATTTCCCACCGACATTACATTTATGATCACACACTCATTGCTAGATGTCGGTGCTCATACTTTTTCATTGTATCATCCATGCTAGTTTAATTTCCTTTTTATGCTTTCTTCTTGTGAGTTTAGTAAACCTTAAGAAAAACCAAAAAAAATTAGTTGTAACTTTTAGTTAATTTCCATGCTTGTAGTAGCAATTGAAAAGAAAACCCAAAAAGATTTCCTGTTCTTCTTTTGCTTGTTGGGAGCTTTCCCATGTAAATAGTTTTATTTCTTTTCTTTTCTTTGGGGGTCGATAGGAGAAGACCATGATTAAATTGTTGAAGGGGCTCTTATATGCATTATTGTTGATCTGACAAAAGAGCCCATATTGCCTTGTCTTCTCCTGTTTATTGACTGCTTGCAGATTCCAGCTTAGTCCAATGCACGCGCACTATTATTATTATTCACATCATTCGGTCGTGCAAGTGAAAGGCAATTATGACGATATATGATGGACTGACTGAGATGAGAAAGGCTGGTATGAACTCGACCTCTTTTGTTTTTGTAAATATGATTAGTTCATCGTTCCTGATTCAGCCTATTATGAATAAACATGTTTGCAATGACAACTAGAGATCATAGTTTCTTGTGCCATGCTTGATTAGCTGGGAGCTTATAATGGTTTACCTTGCATGCCAACATGCTATTAAAATGGTTATGATGTGGTATGATAGGGTGGTATCCTCCTCTGAATGATTTAAGTGACTTGACTTGGCGCATGTTCACGCATGTAGTTGAAACAAAATCAACATAGCCTTCACGATATTTATGTTCATGGTGGATTATATCCTACTCATGCTTACATTCGGTGTTGATTAATTTTAATGCATGTTCATGACTATTGTCGCTCTCTAGCTGGTCGCTTCCCAATCTTTTGCTAGCCTTCACTTGTACTAAGCGGGAATACTGCTTGTGCATCCAACTCCATAAACCCCAAAGTTATTCCATATGAGTCCACCATACCTACCTATATACGGTATCTACCTGCCGTTCCAAGTAAATTTGTATGTGCCAAACTCTAAACCTTAAAATAAATATCCTGTTTTGCATGCTTGAATAGCTCATGTATCAACTAGGGCTATCCGTATCTTCAATGTTAGGCGGGTTATTCTCAAGAGGAGTGGACTCCGCTCCTCACTCACAAGAAAGGGCTGGTCACCGGGATGCCCAGTCCCATGCTTTATGCAAATCAAATCAAAATAATTGCAAACAAAACTCCCCCTGGGACTCTTGTTAGTTGGAGGCACTCATTGTTTCGAGCAAGCCATGGATTGATGCTTGTGGGTGTAGGGGGAGTATAAACTTTACCATTCTGTTTGGGAACCGCCTATAATGTGTGTAGCATGGAAGATATCGCCATCTCTTGGTTGTTATGTTGACAATAAAAGTATACCGCTCAAAATATTATTCACCTCTATTTCAAAACTGAGCTCTGGCACCTCTACAAATCCCTTCTTCCCTCTACGAAGGGCCTATCTATTTACTTTTATGCTGAGTCATCATCCTCTTATTAAAAAGCACCAGTTGGAGAGCACCGCTGTCATTTGCATTCATTACTATTAGTTTACATTGAGTATGACTTGACTGGATCTCTTTTACCATGAATTACAATGTCTAGTCAGTCCTTGATCTTTAAAGGTGCTCTGCATTTATGTTTTGCGGTCTCAGAAAGGGCTAGCGAGATATCATCTTGTTATATCATATTATGATTGTTTTGAGAAAGTGTTGTCATCCGAGATCTATTATTATTGCTCTCTAGTTGATTATGCCATTGATATGAGTAAACTTGAGACCTAAGCATTATTGTGAATGTGGTTAGTTATAATCTTTGCTGAAAACTTGAATGCTGGTTTTACATATTTACAACAACAAGAGCAAACAGAGTTTGTAAAAGTTTTTCTTTATCACTTTCAGTTTGTCCACTGAATTGCTTAAGGACAAGCAAAGGTTTACGCTTGGGGGAGTTGATACGTTTTGCCCTTGTTTTGGACTCTAACTTGCATGATTTGAATGGAACTAACCCGGACTGATGCTGTTTTCAACAGAATTACCATGGTGTTATTTATGTGCAGAAACAAAAGTTCTCAGAATGACCTAAAACTTCACGGAAGACCTTTTCAGAAAATATAAAAAATCCTTGCAAAAGATGAAGGCCAGGGGGCCCACCACCTGTCCACAAGCCCCCTAGAGCTCCTCCGACCTCAAGACCAACTCTATATATTTGCTTTCAGGGAGAAAAAAATCAGAGAGAAGAAATCATCACGTTTTACAATACGGAGCTGCCGCCAAGCCCTAAAACCTCTTGGGAGGGCTGATCTGGAGTCCGTTCGGGGCTCCGGAGAGGGGAATCCGTCGCCATCGTCATCATCAACCATCCTGCATCACCAATTTCATGATGCTCACTGCCATGCGTGAGTAATTCCATCGTAGTCTTGCTGGACGGTGATGGGTTGGATGGGATCTATCATGTAATCGAGTTTGTTTTGTTAGGGTTTGATCCCTGGTATCCACTATGTTCTGAGATTGATGTTGCTATGACTTTGCTATGCTTAATGCTTGTCACTAGGGCCCAAGTGCCATGATTTAAGATATGAACATATTATGTTTTCATCAATATATGAGAGTTCTTGATCCTATCTTGCAAGTCTATAGTCACCTATTATGTGTTATGATCCGTTAACCCCGAAGTGACAATAATCGGGATACTTACCGGTGATGACCGTAGTTTGAGGAGTTCATGTATTCACTATGTGTTAATGCTTTGTTCCAGTACTCTATTAAAAGGAGGCCTTAATATCCCTTAGTTTCCGTAAGGACCCCGCTGCCATGGGAGGGTAGGACAAAAGATGTCATGCAAGTTCTTTTCCATAAGCACGTATGACTATATTCTGAATACATGCCTACATTACATTGATGAACTGGAGCTAGTTCTGTGTCACCCTAGGTTATGACTGTTACATGATGAACCGCATCCGGCATAATTCTCCATCACTGATCCATTTCCTACGAGCTTTCCACACATTGTTCTTCGCTTACTTACTTTTCCGTTGCTATTGCTATCATCACTACAAAATACCAAAAACATTACTTTTGCTACTGTTACCTTTTGCTACCGTTACCACTACTATCATATTACTTTGCTACTAAACACTTCGCTGCAGATATTAAGTTTCCAGGTGTGGTTGAATTGACAACTCAGCTGCTAATACTTGAGAATATTCTTTGGCTCCCCTTGTGTCGAATCAATAAATTTGGGTCGAATACTCTAGCCTCGAAAACTGTTGCGATCCCCTATACTTGTGGGTTATCATACCCTCTACTTGAACATGGTGCTTTATGCTTCATATTATTATCCAATAATGTGTTGCCATCCTATGATGTCTGAGTAGATTTTCGTTGTCCTATCGGCGGTTGATGAATTGCTATGATTGATTTAATTTGCTTGTGGTTATGTTGCTGTCCTTTGGTGCCCATCACATGAGCGCGCGCGTGGATCACACCATAGGGTTAGTTGTATGTTGATAGGACTATGTATTGGAGGGCAAGAGTGACAGAAGCTTCAACCTAGCATAGAAATTGATGCATACGGGATTGAAGGGGGACCAATATATCTTAATGCTATGGTTGGGTTTTACCTTAATGAACGTTAGTAGTTGCGGATGCTTGCTAATAGTTCCAATCATAAGTGCATAGAATTCCATGTCAGGGATGACATGCTAGCAGTGGCCTCTCCCACATAATACTCGCTATCGGTCTAGTAAAGTAGTCAATTGCTTAGGGACAATTTCACAACTCCTACCACCACTTTTCCACACTCGCTATATTTACTTTATTGCTTCTTTACTTACAACAGCCCCTACTTTTTATTTACGTAATCTTCATTATCTTGCAAACCTGTCCAACAACACCTACAAAGTACTTCTAGTTTCATACTTGTTCTAGGTAAAGCGAACATCAAGCATGCGTAGAGTTGTATCGGTGGTCGATAGAACTTGAGGGAATATTTGTTCTACCTTTAGCTCCTCGTTGGGTTCGACACTCTTACTTATCAAAAACTGTTGCGATCCCCTATACTTGTGGGTTATCAAGACCTTTTTCTGGCACCGTTGCCAGGGAGCCATAGCGTGGGGTGAATATTCTCGTGTGTGCTTGTTTGCTTTATCACTAAGTAATTTTTATTTGCTGTTCTTAGTTGTTCTCTATCTCTAGTTATGGATATGGAACACGAAATACCAAAAACATTAGGTGTACTTGCTACTCATGGAGATGAGGAACCTCCTAAAACCCTCGATGCTGGTTATGTGAAAGATATTATGTACTACTTTAATAATCCTGAGAAAACCCCATTCAATTATGTAATGGGAGTAACGTTGGATCAACGTGAATACTTTAGGGATTATTGCTTGACACAAAAAGGGAAATTATTATGGGATCAAATTCATATATTGAATTGGTATGCTAGGCAACTATGCTTGAGATATGATTATACTTGTTGCTCTAGGATGAAGGCTCCACACCTTCCCTTTTTATGCGAATTTAATGATAATAAAACCTTAGCTTCTTATGCTAATGGTATATATGATTACTATGATGTGGAACAAATAGAAGAATTTGTTGCTTTTATGGGTGCTTATGAAATTGAATCTATGTTTAAAGAGTTTGAAGATTTTGATGATTCGGTTTATAGAACTGAAAATTTAGCTATCCTTAAATATTGCTATGAGAATTATGAATACAATTCCGATATTAATGCACTTATTGAGAAAGTCTCCGCTGTCCAAGAAGAGACTAATATTTTGCAGGAATCTATGGAAGAAGAAGTTGATGAAACTGTGAGCTCATTGGATGAAAAAGATGAGGAGGAGAGCAAAGAACAAAAGGAGGAAGAGCGGATTGATCACCCGTGCCCACCTTCTAATGAGAGTAACTCTTCAACTCATACATTGTTTAATTTCCCTTCGTGCTTACCGAAGGATGAATGCTATGATAATTGCTATGACCCCGTTGATTCTTTTGAAATATCCCTTTTTGGTGATGCTTGCTATGCTTGTGGCCAAGATGCCAATATGAATTATTCTTATGGAGATGAACTTTCTATAGTTCCTTATGTTAAACATGAAATTGTTGCTATTGCACCCATGCATGATAGCCCTATTATCTTTTTGAATTCTCTCGACTACACTATATCAGATAAGTTTGCACTTATTAAGGATTATATTGATGGGTTGCCTTATACCGTTGCACATGATGATTTTGATGAATACAATATGCATGTGCTTGCTGCTCCTACTTGCAATTACTATGAGAGAGGAACTATATCTCCACCTCTCTATGTTTCCCACATGATAAAATTGCAAGAAACTGTTTATACTATGCATTGGCTTTTACTATGTGTGCATGAATTGTTCTTTTATGACATGCCGATGCATAGTAAGAGATTTAGACTTCATCATTACATGATATATTTTGCTTTGTTCTCACTACTAAATTACAAATCATTGCTAATTAAAATTGGCTTTGATATACCTTGGGATCCGGGTGGATTCACTACTTGAGCACTATATGCCTAGCTTAATGGCTTTAAAGAAAGCACTGCCAGGGAGACAACCCGGAAGTTTTAGAGAGTCATTCATTTCTGTTGAGTGCTTTTATATAGTTTTAAAACAAAATAAAATAAATAGGGGAACCCAAAACTTTTTCAAAAAGGAAAGTGAAAGTGAGAAAGACAAGTATTATTGAAGTGGGAGAGCTCCTTGAACTTTGTTCATGCTCACTGAAACTTTGTGAATCTTCATTACAGAAACTTTTCAACAAAAATAATTATCCCCTTGTACAATTCCATTGTATTATAAAAATAATGTGCCAAGGTTTGCCTTTAGGATGTTTACATTTGCTTGATGGTCTGTACGATGCAGGACAGAAACTTTGGCTGTAGTGCACGATTTTACATTTTTAGCTGGAATGTCAAATGGTTCTGATTCTTTCTGCACTGTCTTCCTATACAAATTGTTTATTTTTCCTAATTTTGGCAGAATTGTTCAAGTAACATAAGTATGGTGAATGTTCAGATTATTAAAGACTGTTCTGTTTTAGATAGATTCTGTTTTTGATGCATAGTTTGCTTGTTTTGATGAAACTATCAAATTTATATCAGTGGGTTAAGCCATGAAAAAGTTATATTACAGTACACAGAATGCAAAAACAAAATATGAATTGGTTTTCAACAGTACTTAGAGTAGTAATTTGCTTTATTATACTAACGGATCTTACCGAGTTTTCTGTTGAAGTTTTGTGTGGATGAAGTGTTCGATGATCAAGAAGGTCTCGATGTGAGAAGAAGGAAGAGAGGCAAGAGCTCAAGCTTGGGGATGCCCGAGGCACCCCAAGTAAATATTCAAGGAGACTCAAGCGTCTAAGCTTGGGGAAGCCCCGGAAGGCATCCCCTCTTTCTTCAACAAGTATCGGTATGTTTTCGGATTCGTTTCGTTCATGCGATATGTGCAATCTTGGAGCGTCTTTTGCATTTAGTTTTCATTTTTCTTTTATGCACCATGCTGGTATGAGATAGTCCTTGGTTGATTTATAGAATGCTCATTGCACTTCACTTATATCTTTTGAGTATGGCTTTATAGAATGCTTCATGTGCTTCACTTATATCATTTGAAGTTTGGATTGCCTGTTTCTCTTTACATAGAAAACCGCCATTTGTAGAATGCTCTTTTGCTTCACTTATATTTGTTAGAGCATGGACATATCTTTTGTATAAAGAATTAAACTCTCTTGCTTCACTTATATCTATTCAGAGAGATCACAGGAATTGGTCATTCACATGGTTAGTCATAAAATCCTACATAAAACTTGTAGATCACTGAATATGCTATGTTTGATTCCTTGCAATAGTTTTGCGATATAAAGATGGTGATATTAGAGTCATGCTAGCGGGTAGTTGTGGATTAGTAGAAATACTTGTGTTGAGGGTTGCGATTCCCGTAGCATGCACGTATGGTGAACCCTTATGTAACAAAGTCGGAGCATGATTTAATTATTGATTGTCTTCCTTATGAGTGGCGGTCGGGGACGAGCGATGGTCTTTTCCTACCAATCTATCCCCCTAGGAGCATGCGCGTAGTAATTTGTTTCGATAGCTAATAGACTTTTGCAATAAGTATGTGAGTTCTTTATGACTAATGTTGAGTCCATGGATTATACACACTCTCACCCTTCCACCATTGCTAGCCTCTCTAGTACCGCGCAACTTTTGCCGGTACCATAAACCCACCATATACCTTCCTCAAAACAGCCACCATACCTACCTATCATGGCATTTCCATAGCCATTCCGAGATATATTGCCATGCAACTTCCATCATCATCATATACATAACTTGAGCATTCATTGTCATATTGCTTTGCATGATCGTAAGATAGCTAGCATGATGTTTTCATGGCTTGTCCATTTTTTTGATGTCATTGGTACGCTAGATCATTGCACATCCCGGTACACCGCCGGAGGCATTCATATAGAGTCATATCTTTGTTCTAGTATCGAGTTGTAATATTGAGTTGTAAGTAAATAAAAGTGTGATGATCATCATTATTAGAGCATTGCCCCAGTGAGGAAAGGATGATGGAGACTATGATTCCCCCACAAGTCGGGATGAGACTCCGAACGAAAAAAATAAAATTAAAAAATTTTAAAAAGAGAAAGGCCAAAAAAAGAGAAGGCCCAAAAAAATAAAAAAAGAAAAATAAAAAAAATGAGAGAAAAAGAGAGAAGGGACAATGTTACTATCCTTTTACCACACTTGTGCTTCAAAGTAGCACCATGTTCTTCATATAGAGAGTCTCTTGAGTTATCACTTTCATATACTAGTGGGAATTTTCATTATAGAACTTGGCTTGTATATTCCGATGATGGGCTTCCTCGAACGCCCGAGGTCTTCATGAGCAAGCAAGTTGGATGCACACCCACTTAGTTTCAGTTTGAGCTTTCATACACTTATAGCTCTAGTGCATCCGTTGCATGGCAATCCCTACTCATTCACATTGATATCTATTGATGGGCATCTCCATAGCCTGTTGATACGCCTAGTTGATGTGAGACTATCTTCTCCTTTTTGTCTTCTCCACAATCACCATTCTATTCCACCTATAGTGCTATGTCCATGGCTCACGCTCATGTATTGCGTGAAAGTTGAAAAGGTTTGAGAACATCAAAAGTATGAAACAATTGCTTGGCTTGTCATCGGGTTGTGCATGATGTGAATATTTTGTGTGGTGAAGATGGAGGATAGCCATACTATATGATTTTGTAGGGATAACTTTCTTTGGCCATGTTATTTTGAAAAGGCATGATTGCTTTATTAGTAGGCTTGAAGTATTATTGTTTTTATGTCAAATGATAGACTATTGCTTTGAATAACTCGTATCTTAATATTCATGCCATGATTAGATATGTGATCAAGATTATGCTAGGTAGCATTCCACATCAAAAATTATCTTTTTTATCATTTACCTACTCGAGGACGAGCAGGAATTAAGCTTGGGGATGCTGATACGTCTCTGTCGTATCTATAATTTTTGATTGTTCCATGCCAATATTCTACAACTTTCATATAATTTTGGCAACTTTTTATACTATTTTTGGGACTAACATATTGATCCAGTGCCCAGTGCCAGTTCCTGTTTGTTGCATGTTTTTTGTTTCACAAAAAATCCATAAAAAACGGAGTCCAAACGGGATAAAAATGGATGGAGATTTTTTTGGAATATATGTGATTTTTGGGAAGTGAAATCAACGTGAGACGATGCTCGAGGGGCCCACGAGGCAGGGGGCGCGCCCCAGGGGGGCAGGCACGCCTCTGACCCTCGTGGCCACCCCGTAAGGCGGTTGGTGCCCTTCTTTCGCCGAAAGAAAGCTAATATCCGGATAGAGATCGTGTTAAAATTTCATCCCAATCGGAGTTACGGATCTCCAGGAATATAAGAAACGGTGAAAGGGAAGAATCTGAGAAGGCAGAATCAGAGAGAGACAGATCCAATCTCGGAGGGGCTCTCTCCCCTCCCATGCCATGGAGGCCAAGGACTAGAGGGGAAACCCTTCTCCCATCTAGGGAGGAGGTCAAGGAAGAAGAAGACGAAGGGCCCCCCTCTCCCCTTCTCTTTCGGTGGCGTCGGAACGCTGCCGTGGCCATCATCATCATCATCATCATCACCGCGATCTACACCAACACCTCCGCCACTGAGGGAGTCCTGGATTAGGGGGTGTTCGGGTAGCCGGACTATACCTTCAGCCGGACTCCTAGACTATGAAAATACAAGATTGAAGACTTCGTCCCGTGTCCGGATGGGACTTTCCTTGGCGTGGAAGGCAAGCTTGGCGATGTGGATATTCAAGATCTCCTACCGTTGTAACCGACTCTGTGTAATCCTAACCCTATCTGGTGTCTATATAAACCGGAGGGTTGTAGTCCGTAGGACATCAACTGCATATACAACAATCATACCATAGGCTAGCTTCTAGGGTTTAGCCTCCTTGATCTCGTGGTAGATCTACTCTTGTACTACCCATATCATCAATATTAATCAAGTAGGAGTAGGGTATTACCTTCATCGAGAGGGCCCGAACCTAGGTAAAAACATCGTGTCCCTTGTCTCCTGTTACCAACCGGCCTTGACGCACAGTTCGGGACCCCCTACCCGAGATCCGCCGGTTTTGACACCGAAATTGGTGCTTTCATTGAGAGTTCCTCTGTGCTGTCGCAATCAGGAAGGATGCCTCCTCCCGTCTTTAAAGACGGCACCATTGCTAAGGGAGCCGTGGCTGTCGGCCAAACTCTCCGGCTAGGTGGTTTCCTCATGACCGCCTGTTTGGCTGTCGCGCCGACTCGGTGACCTCTCGGGTCATCAAAAGCAACCTACACGTTAGCTCGGAGCTCGTCGAGCAGCTAGATCCAATGGAGCTCTCTTCCGTAAACAAGCTCTTGGATCGCATCACCGCCCTGGGGGTCGCTACGGATTACGACCAGGTTGGGCTTAAACCCGATCTAAGAGAAATTAACTCTCCCCAAGTCACCCACCACGTTGCCGTGGTAGAGGCACAGTGTGGCGACCCTTCATCTATTTTAAGAACTAGCTACGTCCGAATTCCCAACCCCTCCAAGCCGGATACCCGCGGAGGGGAGGATGTAACTCAAGACCTGAGCTTAGGATCAAGCAACGGGTTAGATTCATTGGACAACATCCAAGAATCCGAACTTCAGAGTTCGGAAACTCTTCGGCCTCCGAATCTTGGATTGGGTGAGGTTCAGATTCAACGACACCCACCCACCCGAACATAAGCGATCTCTCCCAAATCAGGCAGAGGCCCGAGGAAACAGTACATTATTACTGGGCCAGATTCCTCCTGGTTATGAACAGGATAAAGGATTGCCGCGAGGGAGATGCAATCTCAATTTTCTGCAGTAATTGCACGGACGAGGGAATCCTTAATGCCGTAAGTCGTCGTGATATTACACGCTTCGCTGACTTGGCGTCCATAGTACAAAAATACTGTGCGATGGAAAGCGCCTAGAAAACCGAAATAAAATTTTGGGATAATCCGGCCTTGAATAGTAATCCCGTCTGAACTAAGAGGGTGCATCATCATAGGACACCCGGGATAAACACCAAAAAGCCAAAACCCTCTACAGGGCATGGAACCGTACTGGAAAGGTGGCTTGATGGACCCTGTTGAATTCACAGTACAGAGGACGCCACACCAACTCACAGACTTAGAGCATGTTGGATACTCCAGCAGGTGGCCAAAATCGGCGACGACCTCTTAATTCTGGAGACCGCAGAAAGCCAGCCCGAGGACACCAGTACCGTTCTCACAGTCTTCGAGACTTTCGCATCAAACAATATGCGAAAAAGAACACTCCGCAGCCTCGCCGAAGTCTATCAAGTTGCAACAATAAATCCATGGAGCGACACTGCTATTACCTTCAACGCAAGTGATGAACCTAGATTCCGAACAGCCCGAGCACCAGCCGCACTGGTCCTCAGTCCCATAGTGGACGGCTTTCGCCTCACCACGGTGCTCATGGATGGAGGTAGCGGACTGAACCTCATTTATGAGGAAACCCTTCAAAAAATGGAAATAGACTGGAACCGCATCGAGCGAAGCAGCACAACCTTTAGAGGAATAATCCCCAGTCGGGAAGCGCGCTGCACAGGAAAAATCACACTAGATGTGGTGTTCGGCACGCCGGATAATTACAGGTCCGAAGAAGTCACGTTTCAGGTGACCCCGTTAAAAAGTGGATATCACGCTTTACTAGGGCGGGAAGCATTCACAATCTTCCAAGCAATACCCCATTACGGGTACATGAAGCTTAAGATGCCCGGGCCGAACGGAATTATCACCCTAGCTAGTGATCCGGACATAGCACTCCGCGCCGAAAACAAGACGGCCGCATTAGCCCTTGAGGCACTATTCGAAGCTTTAGCGGCCGAGGAACTGACTGCGCTGCGCT
The DNA here is from genome assembly GCF_018294505.1 of Triticum aestivum. Classification (NCBI taxonomy): domain Eukaryota; kingdom Viridiplantae; phylum Streptophyta; class Magnoliopsida; order Poales; family Poaceae; genus Triticum; species Triticum aestivum. Next base: position 181,486,223 of record NC_057800.1, read on the forward strand.
CCACGGTTAACAAGGATGATGTGATACTCGACAAGAGATCCAAATCCACATCCTTCAAGCCAGCTGATGAAATAGTCAAATTCCAGGTCCATCCAACGGACCCCAATAAAACAGCTTCCATCGGGGCACGACTGAACCCTGATGTAGACACTGCACTGCGAGAGTTCCTACGAGAGAACTGGGACATTTTCGCCTGGCACCCTACAGACATGCCAGGGATCCCACGCAGGCTGGCCGAACACAGCTTAAATATCCTAAAAGGATTCAAACCTGTCAAACAAGCCCTTCGGCATTTTTCCGAACCCAAGAGACAGGCTATGGGAGAGGAGCTAGACAAGCTATTGGAGGCCGGATTCATTAGAGACTTAAAACATCCGGACTGGCTGGCAAACCTGGTGATGGTACCAAAGAAGGACAAATCCTGGCGTCTGTGTGTCGATTTTAAAGACCTTAACAAGGCTTGCCCAAAGGATCCCTTCCCCCTCCCCCGTATCGATCAAATTATCGATGCCACCGCAGGACACGATTCATTGTGTTTCCTTGACGCATACTCCGGTTACCATCAAATCAATATGGCAGAATTAGACCAAGCCGCAACAGTATTCATCACACCATACGTCCCATTCTGCTTCAACACAATGCCCTTCGGGCTGAAAAACGCCGGCGCAACATATCAGCGCATGATCCAGACATGTCTGGCAAACTAGATCGGCAAAACAGTGGAGGCGTATGTGGATGATGTGGTCGTCAAATCAAGACATGTCGAATCTCTAGTAGACGACTTGAGGCTTACATTCGATAACCTCCGAAAATATGACATCAAGCTCAACCCGGAAAAATGCGTCTTCGGCGTTCCAGCCGGAAAGCTCTTGGGCTTCATTGTATCCGGTAGAGGAATTGAAGCAAATCTAGCCAAGATCTGAGCTTTGTCACAATTGGATATCCCAAAGGAGGTCAAACAAATACAAAAATTAACCGGATGCGTGGCGGCTTTAAGCCGCTTCATCTCCCTCTTGGGAGAAAAGGCACTACCCCTCTATCGCCTCCTTCAGCGCACCGGACACTTCGAGTGGACGGATGCCGCCACGGCCGGACTTGATGAAATAAAAGCCATATTGGCAACAAACCCAGTCCTGGCCGTGCCGAACACCGGCGAACCAATGTTATTGTACATTGCAGCAACACATCAAGTTGTCAGCGCAGTGCTCGTTGTCGAGCGGGAAACAGATGGACACAAATTCCCCCTTCAAAGGCCGGTCTACTATGTGTCCACTGTCCTCACTCCATGCAAATCACGGTACCCGCATTATCAAAAGATTGCATACGCGGTATTCATGGCATCCCGGAAGCTACGACACTATTTTCAAGAGTGTTCCATAACAGTAGCCTCGGAAGTACCACTCAATGATATTATCAACAACCGTGATGCAACGGGCCGGATTGCAAAATGGGCCATCGAGCTTCTCCCGTTCGATATAACCTATAAGCCACGGCGATCTATTAAATCGCAAGTTTTGGCCAACTTCGTCGCAGAATGGACGGAGGCCGAGCTCCCTAAAGAGTACGACACATATTCAAACTGGATTATGCATTTTGACGGCTCCAAAATGTTGGCCGGACTGGGGGCTGGCGTCGTCCGGACGTCCCCCACAAGAGACACAGTTCAATATGTGCTCCAGATCATGTACACGGATTCCAACAATGCAGCCGAATATGAGGCCCTCCTACATGGTCTCCGGATAGCAGTATCCAGCGCCTAGAGGTACGCGGGGATTCAAACGTCGCGATATCCCAAATAAATGGAGACTTTGACGCCAAGGACCCAAAAATGGCAGCTTACCGCAACACCGTCCTAAAAATGTCAGCTCGGTTCGAAGGGCTGGAGTTTCACCATATAGCCCGAGAAAACAATCAAGCAGCGGACGTCCTGGCACGCATCGGAGCAAAACACGATGCAGTCCTCCCAACATCTTTTTGGAAAGATTGTTCAAGCCATCCATAGCATGGGAGGGGAACCCGCAAATAACAGCCCGGACCCAGCCGCACCACCCGACGCTGAACAATCTGACATAATTGGAGGCTCGGCCAATGAAATTACAGCTTCAGCCCACGTAATAATGGTGGTTATCGCCCCGTGGACAGAACCATTCCTAGCCTACCTTACTAGGCAGGAACTCCCGGAGGACCAAAACGAGGCCCGCTGCATAGTGCGGCGATCTAAAGCCTATAGAGTCCATGAGGGAGAGCTTTATAAGAAAAGCACTACCGGAGTCCTTCATAGGTGCATCTCCGAGGAGGAAGGGCGGAACCTTCTGGCTGAAATTCATGCCGGACTCGGTGGTCACCACGCCGCTGCTCGGTCCCTTGTTAGCAAGGCTTTCCGTACAGGCTTTTATTGGCCGACGGCCCGGGCAGACGCTCAGGACCTAGTCCAACGATGCGCTGGTTGCCAACTTTTTGCCAACCAAAGCCATATGCCACCCACCGCACTCCAAACTATACCCATCACCTGGCCTTTTGCGGTCTGGGGGCTTGACATGGTCGGACCCCTTAAAGGTGGGACCCATAGAAAAAATACTTATTGGTCATGGTGGATAAGTTCACCAAATGGATAGAAGCCAAGCCTGTTAAAACGGCCGAATCCGGACCTGTGATAGACTTCATATCCGGGGTTGTACACCGTTATGGCGTCCCCCACAGCATCATAACCAATAACGGTACAAACTTTACCGCCGACGAGGTAAAACTCTGGTGCAAAAACATGGGCATCAAGCTCGATTATGCTTCCGTCTATCACCCACAAACCAACAGCCAGGTCGAACGTGCAAATGGTCTTATCATGAGCGGCATTAAACCCAGACTGGTGCGGTCCCTCAAGGAATCTAACACGCACTGGGTAGAGGAGCTCGACTCCGTGCTATGGGGGCTGCGGACCACGCCAAATCGCACCACCGGATACACACCATTTTTTATGGTGTACGGCGCAGAGGCAGTTCTGCCCTGCGACATAATTCATGACTCACCTAGAGTGCGCATGTACGAAGAAAGAGAAGCCGAGCTCGATCGGCAGGACAACTTGGACACCTTGGAGGAGGAACGTGACGTGGCAAAAGCCCGTTCCGCATTTTATCAACAGCAGGCCCGAAGATATCAAAGCAGAGAAGTACGGGCCAAAAATTACAATGTTGGCGAACTAGTTCTACGCCTCCCGGATAAGAAAAAGGACAAACTCAAGCCCAAGTGGGAAGGTCCATTCATAATCGACCAAGTCCTGACTGGTGGGGCGTACCGCCTGCGAGATGCGTCGGATAACCGACTCGAGCCGAACCCGTGGAACGCCACCCGTCTCCGAAGATTCTATGCCTAATGCCGGACTCTGTGTTCGTCTCCTTCCTCTGTCCATTTTTTGCATTTTTCTGTCTTACATTTCTCTCCTTCCCCTCTTTTCTTTTATAGCCCTTAAAGGCTCATCTAGTGACGCGCCACTCGCTCTCATTAAACCTGGGGGCTTATTTAACAGAAGCTTATTTATACAGGCTTCACGCCCAACACATGCGTCAAACTTCCGCATGTACCTTTTTCTTCACCATTATATGCATCGATATGACTTAAGTTTTGGCCAAGCTGGGTTGCCTGGCTCCTGTGCTTACCCCTACGTTCTCGATTGTTCGGCTAGGCGGTAAAGGGAGCACCTCTGCGATTGTTACTGCCGGGTCAGCCGGATGTGTACCTCAGACTGGGTGAAGCTGAAAGCTAGCGTTCTTAAGGGAATATTCTGTCGGTGAAATAAAAGATGATCTTTTTACTCATTTTATGCGCCCCCAGATGCCTTTTTCTGCATCTTTTCACGCAGTCCGGACATGCACTTTAGGGCATGCCTCCCAGCGAAAGGAACCCCTAACGGAACTATTCTCTCTGGAAGATGTTTCTTACTAACCATGTAATATAACATAACTAGTTGGGCACTTGTCTGATAAAGCACTAATGACCCCTATGCCTGGTCTCCACGCATACCCCGGTTCTTATATAACCGCTATGGTATTCGGACACACTCCGGACCGTCAGGTCCTGAGGTTGAAGCGAAAAGGTCGGCAACGACAAATGATCTACAATCCGGCTAGAAGGCATTACACATGTCAATTAAAAATTACATAGTCATTCTGACTGATTGTATTCCTCTTCTATACCATCTAACAGGCTGTCTAATTTACAGTCCTGCTGGGAATACTTCGCGGCCAACTCTACTTGGCCGTATACTAAGCTTACAGGGATCTCCTTCCCGTCAGGCCCCACTGGTCCGACCTCGGCCATGTGGTTTGGGTTAGACTTCGTAAAATGGGTCTTCACCATGGCCCAGGCCTCCCTAGCGCCTTGTCGGCAGGCCGATATCTTCCACAACCAGAAGCGCCGCCGAGCTCCCTTCAGCTTCTCCGCAAGCTCTCCAAGGCCCTCGGGCATGGAGTGGGCAGGCCATAAGGCTTGGGCAACGCCTCGCATCGCCTGCCGAATTCGCTCGTGCAGTTGCAAGAGTTCGGGAAGAAGGTCACCCGTAGAACCGGGCATCTCCTCTGTAGGACGACCCGTGAGCATACCTACAGACATTACTCTGTTAGTCGACTTCCTTGCCGAACTCTTTTTTCAAAGTTCGTTCAAGCACTTACTAAATATGCCGCGTCGAAGCCATTGATTCTCCTTCGTGGAGTCCGACAGCTGGCCACGAACATCTTTCAGTTTGATGTCCAGCTTGGTGTTGGCCTCCTGAAGATCATTCTTCTCTCGCCTCACCTTTGTCAACGTACTCTCACCGGCCTTTAGCCGGTGTAAGAGTTGTTGCTTTTCCGGATCGAGTCCGGCGCCATCTGCAATATGATTTGTTAGATTTGCACCCACACCGCACAATACTAATCTTTCGAAGTGTATCTTACCTGAGGGGGTCTCTTTGGGCTCCCTTGCTGCGGCTAGTGCGGCCTCTAGTTGGGCCTTGCACTTTTCCAGCTCCTGGGACAGTACGGTATTCTTCTCTGTAAGAACCTGCATATTAAATGATCCTTAAATCAGTTGCTCTAACTGTTTCAAGTCTCAGGGGCTACTGGTGTATATATATTTGACCAAAATTTTCTTACCCGTATGTCTTTTACATACTGCTCCGTGGCTCTGGCTAAACCATTTTGAGCGGCACGGAGGTACGCATCTCCCGAATTAAAGGCATCTAAAGCCTCTTGGGAGAAACAAGTGTCGCGTAGAACTGTCCGGCGACGCCTGTGGTTCATGGCACTCTCCACTTCAGAATTTGTGGCAGACAGCCTGTCCGCATCCTCTGTCGGAGGAGCGTCCGATGCGCGCCTTGTGCTCGCCTCCGCTTCCTGGCCAGACGTTGGAGCCTGGCTGGTGGAGGCGCGATTGGCAACCTCTCCGGATGTAGTTCGGCGAGGTCTCTTCGTTCTGAAGATAGCATGAATGTTAATATGCCCTAACAGAATAACAACAGGGAAACAGAGGGTGCGCTATACCTTTGCGCCGGCATCTCAGTCCGGACTACATTCCTTTTTGCCCCACGGGGCCCTGCGGCCCCTCGTTGGCTAGCCGCCGCAGGTTCGGCCTCCCGCCTCGGAAATCTCCCCTGCAAAACACGGTTGTCGTCAGAAACACCGGAATATGTGAGAATGGAATCTCTCTCAAGGGAATGAGACTCCGGTTTCTGTCACCTGGGAGGCCGGGATTAACCCTGGGTAATCAGCCGTAATGGCTACCAAGGTATTGTCCTTGCTTAGCTGATGGAACACCCCATCGATAAACTCCACCGATATGTTCGGATCCTCTTCAGAGTACGGATCGAGGGACCGTTCTGGGTCCTCGGGCTGTGGAGGGCGGCTGTTTATATCCTTTACCTCCTGTCGCAGTTCCTGCATTGAAGTCGTTAGACTACATATCTAACCGTGGGAGTATAAAACAAACGGGCAAGCGCAATTGTTCACTTACCCAACTTGGAGGATCGTACATAGTAAATCCGGCCCGCGGGTTGACGCGGAGGAATTCCTCCTTTTCTCCCTTGTACAAAGAGGATAAGATCTTTACTAGGGCGGCGGCTGAGGCCGGCCCCTTACGACCGTAACGGGTGGCATCATCCTCCCCGTTGAAATCCCACATGGGGTGGCCTCTATACTGAAGCAGCTGCACCCCCCGCATAATGCATGCGGCCATGACTCCAATCATGGTTAGTCCGGAATGAGCCAACAGTCTTATCTGGCCCATCAGGTAAAGGACGTCTCTGTTGCTTTCTCTCTGAGAGCTCCGCGGACGTCAGCTCAAGCGTTTCTTCAATGGAGCACCGTCGAACTCAGGGAGACCGACCCGGATAGGGTCCGGTAGCGAGACGTCATCTATGTAAAACCATTCCGAAGGCCAGTTGTCGGACGTCTTCTTTGGGGTTCCGGATAGGTATCCGGTCCCGGCGATGCGCCATACTTCGGCTCCGCCCACTTGGTATATAGACCCCTCTTGAGAACGGGGCACCAGGCAGAATAACCTCTTCCACAGCGCGAAATGAGCCTCAACGCCTAAAAATAGCTCGCAAAGGGCGACGAAACCCGCAATATGTAATACGGAGGCAGGCGTGAGATTGTGCAGCTGGAGGCCGTAGAACTCCAGAAGCCCGCGGAGAAATGGATGAATTGGAAATCCCAGTCCCCTTATTAGATAGGGGACGAGGCACACCCGCTCTCCTTTAGATGGATTGGGGGTGCTCTCCGCTCGTTTTCCGCCATTGTAGGTGGCGAGACCGGCTCGGACCGGGACCATGTATGCCTGAGGGAGAAATCTCTTGGCCTGAAGCGACACTAACTCGCTATGCGGGATGGTGCAACTCTCCCAGTCCCCGGGTTTGGGACCGGAGGGGTGAGGGGAGGAGCTCCGACGGCTGGTCATGTTGGAATGGACCTTTGCTGGAAGCGCTCTGATGATAACTCGCGGAGAGGAGAAGATGTGGTTTGGACCTAAATCCCCATCCCGTTAAATAGGCGGCTCATTTATACGGCTAGGGCTGTGGATGTAAAAACGCCCCAGCTTTTCGCATTCGTTTGACACGTGGAAGACGGCCATTATTGGGCGTGGAAGCCGAGGAGCACTACATTACAAAAATCGGACATTATTCCTACAGGTACACAGGATTTGGAGAAGAACCCGCCTTGCAATGCCGAACAATCTGTGCGCCAGACTCGTCATCATTGAAGCCTGGTTCGGGGGCTACTGAGGGAGTCCTGGATTAGGGGGTGTTCGGGTAGCCGGACTATACCTTCAGCCGGACTCCTGGACTATGAAGATACAAGATTGAAGACTTCGTCCCGTGTCCGGATGGGACTTTCCTTGGCGTGGAAGGCAAGCTTGGCGATGCGGATATTCAAGATCTCCTACCGTTGTAACCGACTCTGTGTAACCCTAACCCTATCCGGTGTCTATATAAACCGGAGGGTTGTAGTCCATAGGACATCAACTGCATATACAACAATCATACCATAGGCTAGCTTCTAGGGTTTAGCCTCCTTGATCTCGTGGTAGATCTACTCTTGTACTACCCATATCATCAATATTAATCAAGCAGGAGTAGGGTATTACCTCCATCGAGAGGGCCCGAACCTGGGTAAAAACATCGTGTCCCTTGTCTCCTGTTACCATCCGGCCTTGACGCACAGTTCGGGACCTCCTACCCGAGATCCGCCGGTTTTGACACCGATAGCCACCTTCACCAACATCTCCATCACCTTCCCCCCTCTATCTACAGCGGTCCACTCTCCCACAACCCGCTGTACCCTCTACTTGAACATGGTGCTTTATGCTTCATATTATTATCCAATGATGTGTTGCCATCCTATGATGTCTGAGTAGACTTTTGTTGTCCTATCGGCGGTTGACGAATTGCTATGATTGATTTAATTTTATTGTGGTTATGTTGCTGTACTTTGGTGCCCATCATATGAGCGCGCATGTGGATCACACCATAGGGTTAGTTGTATGTTGATAGGACTATGTATTGGAGGGCAAGAGTGACAGAAGCTTCAACCTAGCATAGAAATTGATGCATACGGGATTGAAGGGGGACCAATATATCTTAATGCTATTGTTGGGTTTTACCTTAATGAACGTTAGTAGTTGCAGATGCTTGCTAATAGTTCCAATCATAAGTGCATAGAATTCCAAGTCAGGGATGACATGCTAGCAATGGCCTCTCCCACATAATACTCGCTATCGGTCTAGTAAAGTAGTCAATTTCTTAGGGACAATTTCACAACTCCTACCACCACTTTTCCACACTCGCTATATTTACTTTATTGCTTCTTTACTTACAACATCCCCTACTTTTTATTTACGTAATCTTTATTATCTTGCAAACCTATCCAACAACACCTACAAAGTACTTCTAGTTTCATACTTGTTCTAGGTAAAGCGAACATCAAGCGTGCGTAGAGTTGTATCAGTGGTCGATAGAACTTGAGGGAATATTTGTTCTGCCTTTATCTCCTCATTGGGTTCGACACTCTTACTTATCAAAAACTGTTGTGATCCCCTATACTTGTGGGTTATCACCCAACAAGACTCTTCTCTACCTCAACCTCGGCCACGCGCAACTCCTCCTCCCGGCGCTCCTCGATCTCCGCCACTTCCTTCATCTCCAGCTCCCGCTCGGCGACCTCATGAGGAAGCAGGTGCTCCATGGCCACCGTCGCCTTTTCCGACGTGGGTTGCATGTCAGAGTCCGAGGTGGCCTGGAATATCTTGGCATGTGCATCCCCGATCTTGGCGTGGATGGCCTCGACCCGGGCCAGGGCGAGATCAGCGGCACAGACGACAGCTCGAGCGCTCTCGGTGTTTGCAGCCGCCATCACAGCAGCAGCTGCAGCCGTCTCAGCTGCTGCAGCTGCCCTGTCGGTTGCTGCAGACGCCCTCTTGGCGGAAGCGGCCACACTCAATTTGGATGCGGCGGCACTCTCGGCATAGGCAGCCGCGCTCTCGGCATAGGCGGCGACGCTCGGGGGGGGGATGTGGCCATCATACGGTTCACGAAGAGTTTCCACGACGTCATCTTTGCAAGAAGGGGGTGCAGGAGTGGGGGCCGGGATTCATGGATTCGAGGGTTGCCGGCACTGGAGCAGGCGAGCCGGTGAAGCTTAAGGTGGGAGACTTAAATAGACCCAGATATTTTCATTGCAAACGGTTCCTCGAAAACAATTGTGTGATGTTGTAAATATTTTTTATTAGTTGTGAAAGACGAATTTGGAGTACAGTGGCAACGGATGGTGTCTTAAATGTACGAGAAATTTTGTAGTACTAATACAACTGTCATGTCAAATTTTGGAAAATTTCAGGGGTCATTTGACCTTTTAAGACATTTAAGTGATTTTCTAGCCATTTAATGACCGTAATTGAAATTTTAACTACATGTACATGCAACAACTAACCATAACGGTTTGAAAACTCATATTTTGTGTACTTGTGTGCGATTTAATTCCATGTGCAGTAAATTGGAAGGAATTTTCAAACATATTGGTCTCAAGGCTATGACACAATTAAGCATGGAGTGACATGGCATTTTAATTCCGAAAAAATAAAAAAATATCAGAAACACATGAAACCTTGGTTGATGTAATATCATGCCACCAAGATGTTATGGAAAAAAATTTGGCATGTTTGACGAAAGTTTGGACACACACCCCTCACAAACCGGAGCAACTCACTAGAAGGCTCGTGGTTCTGAGAGGGAACAATGTATGTTTGATGACGAACGGGAGATAGCTTCCTCTTACGGCCTTCATTTTTTTCTATGTTTAACATGCACTACTACAACTGTAATGTGAAATTTTGGAAAATTTTCGGGGTCATTTGACATTTTAAAGACATTTAAGTGATTTTCTAGCCATTTAATTCAAATTTGAACTACATCTAGATGCAACGGCTAACCATAACAGTTTGACAAATCATATTTGTGTACTTGTGTGCGAGTTAATTCCATGTGCAGTAAATTAGAAAGAATTTTCAAACATATTTGTCTCACGACATGGACACATGCATATGTATGCATGGAGTGACATGGCATTTTAATTCCAAAAAATTAAAAAAATATCAGAAACACATGAAACCTTGGTTGATGCAATGTCATGCCACCAAGATGATGTGGTAAAAAAATTGACATGTTTGACGAAAGTTTGGACACACACCCCTCACAAACCGGAGCAACTCACTAGAAGGCTCGTGGTTCCAAGAGGGAACAATGCATGTTTGATGACGAACGGGAGATAGCTTCCTCTTACGGCCTTCAATTTGTTTCTACGTCTAACGTGCACTACTACGACTGTAATGTGAATTTTTTGAAAATTCTAGGGGTCATTTGACCTTTAAAAAATTTAAGTGATTTTCTAGCCATTTAATGACCGTAATTCAAATTTGAACTACATCTACATGCAACGCCTAACCAAAACGGTTTGAAAAATCATATCTGTGTACTTGTGTGCAAGTTAATTCCATGTGCAGTAAATTAGAAGGAATTTTCAAACATATTGGTCTCACGACATGGACACATCACTGGTACGCGTCGGTTCTAAACAAACGGTTTTAACCCCTTTCCACGACGGCATTTGGAACCGTCGCCATGTGAGTGTGGGCGATAGGGCGGTGCTTCCCACACAACCCAGAAACCGTCGAGGATATGCCCTCCTGGCACACACGTTCGGCAAGATGAGGTCGTGTGCGACCAGCGAGCACTCAAATACGAAAATACGTACAGTAGAGCTAAAAAATACAATTATACGGTGAAATTGTTTTTGGTCGCAAGTACATCCCACAAAGTCAGTCCTCGCTAAACATTTCAGTTCGTATGCACATCCCACACAGTCGCTCCAAGGAAAACGTTTCTGTTCACAAGTACATCACACACAATTTTTCCCGTTAAATCGTTTGCGTTATTGAATGTACCACACACGGTCCATAGAAGAAACTGTGTGACAAAGGTTGTCCATCACACACAGTTTTTATGTGGTAAACGTTTGCGCAAGGTGGCCTAACACAAACAATTTTCAAGAGAAATTCGTGTGTGATTGTTCATTGATCCAACACGATTTATTCCTAGAAACTGTGTGCATTGCCTGAGGTCATCGCCCACGGAATTTTGCAACAACCGTTTGCAATCGCAAAACACAATTAGCAGGCTAATTTGTCATTAGCAGGCTAATTATCTGATTTTTCATAATCCATTTGTCGGTGGAAATGACACCTATGGGGTCACTGGGATCCCTTCTACGGTTGGCGAGCGCGAGGTTGTGCAAAGAGCGGGTCTGACAGGAAGCACACAGATTGTTTACCCAGGTTCGGGCCGCGAAGATGTGTAATACCATAGTCCCGCTTTGGTGGATGTATTTGAGTGTTCTTGTGTTCTTGAGCTAGCTACGGAGTGCAACTTGCCCAAAAGAGCCGAATCCCTCTCCTGGTCGCCTCGGGCCTCCTTTTATAGGAAAAACGGGTTGCCTCAGTGGCACACAATAGGTGAAAAGGTCTACGATCGATAGGCCTATCCTCTGGGACCGTTGGACAAACACATTTAATGCGCTGCCAACGTGCCCCCCTTGCTTTATCGGGGACGCCAGGGAAGCACGTCCCAGCCGTCGCTGCCTCTCCTGGCCTCGACACGCGTCTGAGCTGATGAGACATCACAGTGCAACGTTGGCTGGCTGCTGGGCTGGCGCGGTGGTGGAGCCTTCATGAAGGGTCGTGCTACCTATTGAGCACTGTGTTGGTTTTCCCTTGAAGAGGAAAGGGTGATGCAGCAAAGTAGCATAAGTATTTCCCTCAGTTTTTGAGAACCAAGGTATCAATCCAGTAGGAGATCACGCTCAAGTCCCATGCAACTACACAAACAAATAAGAACCTCGCAACCAACGCGATAAAGGGGTTGTTAAGCCCTTCACGGTCACTTACGAGAATGAGATATGATAAGATAATATTTTTGGTATTTTTATGATAAAGAGAAATAAAGATGCAAAGTAAAATAAACGACAAAGGAAATAACTAAGTGTTGGAAGATTAATATGATGAAAGATAGACCCGGGGGCCATAGGTTTCGCTAGTGGCTTCTCTCAAGAGCATAAGTATTATGGTGGGTAAACAAATTACTGTCGAGCAATTGATAGAATTGAGCATAGTTATGAGAATATCTAGGTATGATCATGTATATAGGCATCACATTTGCGACAAGTAGACCGAAACGATTCTGCATCTACTACTATTACTCCACACATCGACCTCTATTCAACATGCATCCAGAGTATTAAGTTCATAAGAACAGAGTAATGCTTTCAGGAAGATGACATGATGTAGAGGGATAAACTCATGCAATATGATATAAACCTCATCTTTTTATCCTCAATGTCAACAATACAATACGTGCCTTGCTGCCCCTACTGTCACTGGGAAAGGACACTGCAAGATTGAACCCAAAGCTAAGCACTTCTCCCATTGCAAGAAAGATCAATCTAGTAGGCCAAACCAAACTGATAATTTGAAGAGACTTGCAAAGATAAACCAATCATACATAAAAGAATTCAGAGGAGAATCAAATATTGTTCATAGATAATCTGGATCACAAACCCACAATTCATTGGATCTCGACAAACACACCGCAAAACAAGATTACATCGAATAGATCTCCAAGAAGACCGAGGAGACCTTTGTATTAAGATCTAAAGAGAGAGAAGAAGCCATCTAACTAATAACTATGGACCCATAGGTCTGAAGTAAACTACTCAGACATCACCAGAGAGGCCATGGAGTTGATGTAGAGGCCCCCCGTGATCAACGCGCCCTCCAGCGGAGCTCCGGAAAAGGCCCCAAGATGGGATCTCTCGGGTACAGAAGGTTGCAGCAGTGGAATTAGGTTTTCGTGGTGCTCCTGGAAGTTTGGGGGGGTACGTGGATATATATAGGAGGAAGAAGTACGTCAGTGGAGCAACAGAGGGCCCATGAGGGTGGAGGGCGCGCCCAGGGGGGTAGGCGCCCCCCTGCCTGGTGGCTTCCTCCGTTGTTTCTTGACGCCCACACCAAGTCTCCTGGATCACGTTTGTTGAGAAAATCATGTTCCCGAAGGTTTCATTCCGTTTGGACTCCATTTGATATTCCTTTTCTTCGAAACCCTAAAATAGGCAAAAACAGTAATTTGGGCTGGGCCTCTGGTTAGTAGGTTAGTCACAAAAATGATATAAAAGTGTAAAATAAAGCCCATTGACATCCAAAATAGATAATATAATAGCATGGAGCAATAAAAAATTATAGATACGTTGGAGACGTATCAAGCATCCCCAAGCTTAATTCCTGCTCGTCCTCGAGTAGGTAAATGATAAAAGAAGAATTTTTGATGTGGAATGCTTTCTAACATATTTCTCAATGTAATTTTTCTTTGTTGTGGCATGAATGTTCAGACCCGAAAGATTCAAGATAAAAGTTTAATATTGACATAGAAATAATAATACTTCAAGCATACTAACTAAGAAATTATGTCTTCTCAAAATAACATGGCCAAAGAAAGTTATCCCTACAAAATCATATAGTTTGGCTATGCTCTATCTTCACCACACAAAATATTTAAATCATGCACAACCCCGATGACAAGCCAAGAAATTGTTTCATACTTTTGATGTTCTCAAACTTTTTCAATCTTCACGCAATATATGAGCGTGAGCCATGGATATAGCACTATGATGGAATATAATGGTGGTTGTGGAGAAGACAAAAAGGAGAAGATAGTCTCACATCAACTAGGCGTATCAACGGGCTGTGGAGATGACCATTAATAGATATCAATGTGAGTGAGTAGCGATTGCCATGCAACGGATGTACTAGAGCTATAAGTATATGAAAGCTCAACAAAAGAAACTAAGTGGGTGTGCATCCAACTTGCTTGCTCACGAAGACCTAGGGCATTTTGAGGAAGCCCATCATTGGAATATACAAGCCAAGTTCTATAATGAAAAATTCCCACTAGTATATGAAAGTGATATCATAGGAGACTCTCTATATGAAGAACATGGTGCTACTTTGAAGCACAAGTGTGGAAAAAGGATAGTAGAATTGTCCCTTCTCTCTTTTTCTCTCATTTTTTAGTTGGGCCTTCTTTTTTTCTTTTTGGCCTCTTTTCTCTCTTTTTTTATTTTTCATCCGTAGTCTCATCCCGACTTGTGGGGGAATCATAGTCTCCATCATCCTTTCCTAACTTGGGACGATGCTCTAATAATGATGATCATCACATTTTATTTACTTACAACTCAATACTTAGAACAAAATATGACTATGCGAATGCCTCCGGTGGTGTACCGGGATGTGCAATGATGCATGAGTGACATGTATGAAGAATTATGAACAGTGGCTTTGCCATGAATACGATGTCAACTACATGATCATGCAAGCAATAAGATAATGATGAAGCGTGTCATAATAACGAAACGGTGGAAAGTTGCATGGCAATATGCCGGAATGGCTATGGAAATGCCATAATAGGTAGGTATGGTGGCTGTTTTGAGGAAGGTATATGGTGGGTTTAAGGTACCGATGAAAGTTGCACGATACTAGAGAGGCTAGCAATGGTGGAAGGGTGAGAGTGCGTGTAATCCATGGACTCAACATTAGTCATAAAGAACTCACATACTTATTGCAAAAATCTATTAGTTATTGAAACAAAGTATTACACACATGCTCCTAGGGGGATAGATTGGTAGGAAAAGACCATCGCTCGTCCCCGACTGCCACTCATAAGGAAACAATCAATAAATAAATCATGCTCCGACTTCATCACATAACGGTTCACTATACGTGCATGCTACGGGAATCACAAACTTCAACACAAGTATTTCTCAAATTCACAACTACTCAACTAGCATGACTCTAATATCACCATCTCCATATCTCAAAACAATTATCAAGTATCAAACTTCTCATAGTATTCAATGCACTTGTATGAAAGTTTTTATTATTGCCATGTTGTTCTAAAGGACTCTCAAAATAATATCAGTGAAGCATGAGAGAACAAAAGTTTCTATAAAATAAAATCACCACCGCACTCTAAAAGATATAAGTGAAGCACTAGAGCAAAAACTATATAGCTCAAAAGATATAAGTGAAGCACATAGAGTATTCTAATAAATTTCAAATCATGTGAGTCTCTCTCAAAAGTTGTGTACAACAAGGATGATTGTGGTAAACTAAAGATCAAAGACTCAAATCATACAAGACGCTCCAAGCAAAACACATATCTTGTGGTGAATAAAAATATAGCTCCAAGTAAAGTTACCAATAGACGAAGATGAAAGAGGGGATGCCTTCCGGGGCATCCCCAAGCTTAGGATTTTTGGGGTCCTTGAATTTTATCTTGGGGTGCCATGGGCATCCCCAAGCTTAGGATCTTGCCACTCTTTGTTCCATAATCCATCAAATCTTTACCCAAAACTTGAAAACTTCACAACACAAAACTCAAAATAGAAAATCTCGTGAGCTCCGTTAGCGAAAGAAAACAAAACACCACTTCAAGGTACTGTAATGAACTCATTATTTATTTATATTGGTGTTATACCTACTGTATTCCAACTTCTCTATGGTTTATAAACTATTTTACTAGCCATAGATTCATCAAAATAAGCAAACAACACACGAAAAACAGAATCTGTCAAAAACAGAACAGTCTGTAGTAATCTGTAGATAGCGTAAGATCTGGAACCCCAAAAATTCTAAAATAAATTGCTGGACGTGAGGAATTTATCTATTAATCATCTTAAAAACGAATTAACTAAATGTCACATTCCAAATAAAAATGGCAGCAATTCTCGTGAGCGCTAAAGTTTCTGTTTTTTACAGCGAGATCAAAAAGACTTTCCCCAAGTCTTCCCAATGGTTCTACTTGGCACAAACACTAATTAAACACAAAAAACATGACCTAAACAGAGTCTATATAAATTATTTATTACTAAACATGATCAAAAAGCAAGGAATAAAAATAAAATTGGGTTGCCTCCCAACAAGCGCTATCGTTTAATGCCCCTAGCTAGGCATAAAAGCAAGGATAGATCTAGGTATTGCCATCTTTGGTAGGTAATCCATAAGTGACTCTCATAATAAATTCATATGGTAATTTAATTTTCTTTCTAGGGAATTGTTCCATGCCTTTCCTTAGTGGAAATTGGAATCTAATATCCCTTCCTTCATATCAATAATTGCACCAATCGTTCTAAGGAAAGGTCTACCAAGAATAATAGGACATGAAGGATTGCAATCTATATCAAGAACAATGAAATCTACGGGCACATAGTTCCTATTTTCAACAATAAGAACATCATTAGTTCTTCCCATAGGTTTCTTAATAGTGGATTCCGCAAGGTGCAAGTTTAAAGAACAATCATCAAAATCACGGAAACCTAGCAAATCACACAAAGTTTTTGGAATCGTGGAAACACTAGCACCCAAATCACACAAAGCATAGCACTCATGATATTTAATTTTAATTTTTATTGTAGGTTCCCACTCATCATAAAGTTTTCTACGGATAGAAACTCCCAACTCAAGTTTTGCTTCATAATATTGCATCAAAGCATCAACAATATGTTTAGTAAAAGCTTTATTTTGACTATAAGCATGAGGAGAATTTAGCACGGATTGCAACAAGGAAATACAACCTATCAAAGAGCAATTATCATAATTAAGTTCCTTGAAATCCGAAATAGTGGGTTCATTGATATTTAAAGTTTTGACCTCTTCAATCCCACTTTTAACAATTTTTGCATCAAGATCTAAAAACTCGGAATTTTTGGAACGCCTTCTAGGTAAAGGTGGCTCATCTTCAGTCCCATCATTACCAAGATTCATATTGCAAAACAAAGATTTAGTAGGAGACACATCAATAACTTTTAGATCTTCATTTTTATTATCATTAAAACTAGAAGAACACGCTTTCACAAAGCAATCTTTCTTGGCACGCATCCTAGCGGTTCTTTCTTTGCACTCATCAATGGAAATTCTCATGGATTAGAGAGACTAATTGATATCATGCTTAGGTGGAATAGATCTAAGTTTCAAAGAATCAACATCAAGAGAAATCCTATCAACGTTCCTAGCCAACTCATAAATCTTAAGCAATTTTTCTTCAATGAAAGCATTGAAACTCTTTTGCGAAGTAATAAATTCTTTAATACTAGATTCAAAATCAGAGGGCATCTTATTAAAATTACCATAAGAATTGTTGTAGGAATTACCATAATTATTAGAGGAATTACTAGGAAACGGCCTAGAATTAAAATTACCTCTATACGCGTTATTACCAAAATTGTTCCTACCAACAAAATTCACATCCATAGATTCATTTTTATTCTCAATCAAAGTAGACAAAGGCATATCATTAGGATCAGTAGGAGCACTCTTATTAGCAAACAATTTCATAAGTTCATCCATCTTTCCACTCAAAACATTAATCTCTTCAATTGCATGCACTTTTTTATTAGTAGATCTTTCGGTGTGCCATTGAGAATAATTAACCATAATATTATCTAGGAGTTTAGTAGCTTCTCCTAAAGTGATTTCCATAAAAGTGCCTCCCGCGGCCAAATCTAAAAGATTTCTAGAAGCAAAATTCAATCCGGCATAAAAGTTTTGTATAATCATCCAATGATTCAAACCATGTGTAGGGCAATTACGTATCATTAATTTCATCCTCTCCCAAGATTGTGCAACATGTTCATGATCAAGTTGCTTAAAATTCATAATACCATTTCTAAGAGATATGATCTAAGTGGGAGGAAAATACTTAGAGATAAAATCATCTTTGCACTTATTCCATGAACCAATACTATTTTTAGGCAAAGACGAAAACCAAGCTTTAGCACGATCTCTAAGCGAAAACGGAAATAGCTTAAGTTTAACAATATCATTATGCACATCTTTCTTCTTTTGCATATCACACAAATCAACAAAGTTGTTTAGATGGGTAGCGGCATCTTCACTAGGAAGGCCGGTGAATTGATCTTTCATGACAAGATTCAACAAAGCAGCATTAATTTCACAAGATTCAACATCAGTAAGAGGAGCAATCGGAGTGCTAAGAAAGTCATTGTTGTTGGTATTGGCAAAGTCACACAATTTGGTATTATCTTGAGCCATCGTGACAAGTAAGCAATCCAACACACAAGCAAACAAGAAACGAGCAAAAGAGGCAAATAGGGAAAGAGAAGGGGAATGGAGAGAGAGGGCGAATAAAACGGCAAGGGTGAAGTGGGGGAGAGGAAAACGAGAGGCAAATGGCAAATAATGTAATGCGAGGGATAAGAGTTTGTGATGTGTACTTGGTATGTCTTGACTTGGCAACGACACCTGAAATGACTCGTTGTTGGGAGTCAAATCTTGACATGACTTGGCGCGAATCTCCTCGGCAACGGCGCCAGAAATCCTTCTTGCTACCTCTTGAGCACTGCGTTGGTTTTCCCTTGAAGAGGAAATGGTGATGCAGCAAAGTAGCGTAAGTATTTCCCTCAGTTTTTGAGAACCAAGGTATCAATCCAGTAGGAGATCACGCTCAAGTCCCACGCACCTACACAAACAAATAAGAACCTCGCAACCAACGCAATAAAGGGGTTGTCAAGCCCTTCACGTTCACTTACGAGAGTGAGATCTGATAGATATGATAAGATAATATTTTTGGTATTTTTATGATAAAGAGAAATAAAGATGCAAAGTAAAATAAACAACAAAGGAAATAACTAAGTGTTGGAAGATTAATATGATGAAAGATAGACCTGGGGGCCATAGGTTTCACTAGTGGCTTCTCTCAAGAGCATAAGTATTACACTGGGTAAACGAATTACTGTCGAGCAATTGATAGAATTGAGCATAGTTATGAGAATATCTAGGTATAATCATGTATATAGGCATCACGTCCGCGACAAGTAGACCGAAACGATTCTGCATCTACTACTATTACTCCACACATCGACCGCTATCCAGCATGCATCTAGATATTAAATTCATAAGAATAGAGTAATGCTTTAAGGAAGATGACATGATGTAGAGGGATAAACTCATGCAATATGATATAAACCCCATCCTTTTATCCTCGATGGCAACAATACAATACGTGCCATGCTGCCCCTACTGTCACTGGGAAAGTACATCGCAAGATTGAACCCAAAGCTAAGCACTTTTCCCATTGCAAGAAAGATCAATCTAGTAGGCCAAACCAAACTGATAATTCAAAGAGACTTGCAAAGATAAACCAATCATACATAAAAAAATTCATAGGAGAATCAAATATTGTTCATAGGTAATCTGGATCATAAACCCACAATTCATCTGATCTCTACAAACACACCGCAAAAGAAGATTACATCGAATAGATCTCCAAGAAGATTGAGGAGAACTTTGTATTGAGATCCAAAGAGAGAGAAGAAGCCATCTAGCTAATAACTATGGACCCGTAGGTCTGAAGTAAACTACTCACACATCACCGGAGAGGCCATGGAGTTGATGTAGAGGCCCTCCATGATCAATGCCCCTCCGACGGAGCTCCGGAAAAGGCCCCAAGATGGGATCTCTCGGGTACAGAAGGTTGCGGCGGTGGAATTAGGTTTTTGTGGTGCTCCTGGATGTTTGGGGGGTACGTGGATATATAGGAGGAAGAAGTACGTCGGTGGAGCAACGGAGGGCCCACGAGGGTGGAGGGCGCGCCCAGGGGGGTAGGCGTGCCCCCTGCCTCATGGCTTCCTCCGTTGTTTCTTGACACCCACTCCAAGTCTCCTGGATCATGTTTGTTGAGAAAATCACGTTCCCGAAGGTTTCATTCTGTTTGGACTTCGTTTGATATTCCTTTTCTTCGAAACCCTAAAAAAGGCAAAAAAAACCCAACAATTTGGGCTGGGCCTCCGGTAGGTTAGTCCCAAAAATGATATAGAAGTGTAAAATAAAGCCCATTGACATCCAAAATAGATAATACAATAGCATGGAGCAATCAAAAATTATAGATACGTTGGAGACATATCAGGTCGCATGCCACCACGCAGGTGCTTGCTGAGTCGGTGTAGAGGCCACCCGTCGCCACGTAGGTGCCTGGCCAGCTGGTTGAGCTAGCAGCTGCTTGGGGACAGTGGTGGAGTCTTGGCTGGCGTGGGCTTGGCAGTGGCCCCGCTGATGCCCTCGGCAAGGGTCTTGCCGGAGGCCCGGCAAGGGTATTGACATGGCGTTGCAGTCGTCCCCGACAAGGGTCTTGCCGGGGGTCTTGTGGATTTCCTCAGCTAGGATCCCGCCGAGGGTCGCCGTCTTCTGGTCCTCATCTGATCTCACATGTTTTATGATCTTGACGAAGATTTGCATGCCACCACAGAGGCGCCTCTCGAGCCTTGGTTCCAATGTAGTTGGTTGGGTTGGAGCTTGTGGGATCAAGGGTGGCTTGCTCCGCTGGCATCGGGCAAGTCGCCTCGGCAAGGCTCTTGCCGGGGCTGTGGAGGCTGCCTCGGCAAGGATCTTGCCGAGGGAGTCCACCTCGCCCTTGTGCTCTCCTGCGTTTCTGGTCTTGGCGTTGCCTTGGTTGTCTCATGCTTCGGCTTCTCTCCGGCTTCCCTCCTCTGCCCTGCTAAGTGTGGCCGTGGCGCGCGGCTCTGACTGCCCGTGCACAAGTAAAGGGGTCAAAAGGAGAGACCCTACTTTTGTACACTGACTGGAGCCCCCGGGCTTGGGCCACATATAAGCGTGACGCGTTGTTGGGCCAGGTCCAGAATGGTGCGCGGGCAGGCGGGGTGGATTTTACTGCAGTAACTTCTCGTCCGCTGCGCTTCCCCATGACCTGCGTTGAACGCGCGACATGGAGGGTCGTGCGTGATGTGGGGGTCGTGCGTGGGGCGGTTTCCGCACACATGCGTCACATCATGGTAAAGAGGCGGCTCGCGCCTTCCCCATAAAAAAAGAGGGAGGCGCAGAGGCGAGGCTCATTTACTGAGTGGACCCGGGTCGCGATCTTCAAGGCGCCCACGCCCAACGATCACGGGGTGGGGAATGGTTGCCTCACCCGTCCCTTCGATCCTGCTCGCTCGCCACACGTCCCCCATGCAGGTGGCAGGCGGTGGAGGCGGGAAACCAGGCAGTCGCTGATTGGGGTAGCGGGTCGGTCATGATTCCCTGCGCCTCCGGTGGCTGGATTGGTTGAGTGGGGTGGCCGAGCCTCGACCTCGCCCCTTTATAAGGAGGGGGAGGGGGATGTCATCCCACATGCTCTCAGCATCCATCCTCTCCCACCTCCACTTGTTTCTTCCACCCACCATGGCGAGAGGGGGTGCTGGCCCTTCGACGGTGGCGGCGAGGGTCGCCGCTCGACAGCGTGTTCCCCCTTCCCAAGAGCCCGCGGCGGTGGAGCCGGCTACGAGAGGAAGGGGGAGAGGGCAAGGCCGAGGTCGTCGTGGCGCTCGGGGAAGAGGGGGACGAGGCGGCGCAATGGCCGTGCCTCCGCTATCGATGCTCCCCGCGATGGAGGGCCACGTCGGGGACCAGCCCCGCGAGTTCTTCATCAGGCTGCGCTGGCCACCGCGTCGTCGTCTCGCCTCCCCACCCCATTTGCTCGGGAGATGGAGCTCGATCCGCCCCAGACTCTCAGTCTGCACATGAGGGGCTGCGGGAACTGTGGCACGTGGGTCGACATCGACTTCCCCGCTCCTCACATCATGTACCTCTGTCGCGGATGGAAGACGTTTGCTTGCGTCCATAGCCTGACGGCGGGGCTCGTCCTCTACTTCAAGTTAATGGAGGGCGTTCTGCTCTCCGTCAAGGTCTTTGGAGATCTTGGAACTCGCCTAAAGTGCTGCGTGGAGAGCTTCTCCGATGTTGAAGATTCCTCCTCGAGCGGGAGTGACGAGGAGGACTGTGATAGCGACGACGAGGGAGTCAAGCGGCGGGACGCCGACCCCGACCCCGACTGACCGCACCGCCACTCCCTCAACCACGCGGCCTGGCGAGGGCCTTCCTTGCCAAGCTCTCCATCAGGGCGCTCCCCGTCGTCTCCATGGGTGGCTGGCGTAGGAGGGCCGTAGAAGGCGAAGAAGGCCGGTGGCGGCCGTCAAGTCGGAGTACGCGGGCACCGATGCCTTCGTCGCGTATTTCCGGCCCGCCGCCTCATCTTCCAGCTCCTTCCCTGGCACCAAGATGTTCTCTTGGTGCCTTCTGCTCTTCGTACCTTGCCTAGGCGCTCTTTTTTCCCTCCCGCCACCTTGTTCCGCTTTCTGAGGAGAGGGACAAGAAAGGGATTACAGGCATCTTATCTCTTTTTGTTTGTAAGCCTGTGGGCACTTGTTAATTTTAAGACTTGTAATCTTCTTGCTCATGTTTTTAATTCCATATGAACTATACCTATATGGGATGTTTTTAATGAAAATGGGTGCTTGCCGGGTTCTTTGTGTGTGAGCGAGGCCCATGCCAAGGAACGAATCCTTGTTATTTTTAAGATAAACATTGTCGCCCGGCAACAAGCCTTGCCGCCCCCTGACTTCAGTCGACCATTCTCACGCTTTTGCCGGAGGCAGGGGCGAAGTAGAGTTAGGCCCTTCGTTTATTTCCTTGCCACCGCGTCTACAACCCGGTTCTGTCCCAGGGACCTGGGTACAAGAAGAAGGGGGAGCACGGTGGTCTTGGAGAAAAACGAGGTTTCATTTGTCCCAGTTCCATAAGGAAATGCACAACAGGGGATGAAGGACTTATTCGAATCCTCAGCCCCCGGCAACTTTGGCTTGCCGTGGTTAGATCCTTGTGTCTTCAGCCCCAGGCAGTCTTGGCTTGCCGGGGCCGGAGTGCCGGTTCGTTTTCTCTCTCCCAAGCGGCTCAGCAGAAGTGTCCACGTGCCCTGCGAACCAAAGAAGATAGAAAGACGCATACTCGACCTCTAGGCTAGGGGTTAGTCGCCGCTATGCACTATCAACCCTAACCGAGGGAGAGACTTAACCTAGCATGCATGCTAAAACTTAGGGCGCCAGCGCTTCATTTATTTATGCTCAGGGTCTGCGCCTGGCTTTGTACAGAGGGTTACATGCCTTGCCGGAAAGTCTTGTACAAAAGGTGGGTTGCCGGGGGGCCCGACAACCGCGCCTTATGGGTAAAACTTGCGAAGATGTCCAATGTCCCAGGAGATGCTCACTGGAACAACATCTTCGGTCTCCAGGCGGACTGCGCCAGGCCTGGTGACTCATATTACCCGATAAGGGCCTTCCCACTTTGGTGTCAACTTGTTGGAATTCTTGGCCGACTGAACACGCCGAAGAACAAGGTTGCCTTCCTCAAGGCTTCGGGCATGAACCTTGCGGCTATGGTAGCGGCGCAAGGCTTGCTGGTAGTGTGCCGCTCTCACAGCCGCCCGAAGACGATCTTCCTCAAGGAGCGTTGCGTCATCTTGCCGCAATCGCTCTTGCTCAAGCTCGTCGTAAGTGAGCACTCGAGGTGACCCGTATATGAGTTCCGTGGGGAGAACTGCTTCTGCCCCGTATACTAGGGCAAAGGGTGTCTGGCCGGTGGCTTGATTTGGCGTCGTTCTGATCGATCAAAGAACCGCCAAAAACTCATCAATCCAACACTTTTCGCTCTTGTACATCCTATCAAAAGTCTTTGTCCTCAGGCCTCACAACACTTCAGCATTTGCCCTCTCCGCCTGGCCGTTGCTCCGTGGGTGTGCCACGGAAGCGAAACAGACCCTGCTGTCGAGGTCTTGGGTGTATTACATGAAGGTGTGGCTTGTGAACTGCGTGCCGTTGTCGGTGATGACTCTGTTTGGCACACCAAAACGACACACTAGCCCCTTAAAGAACTTGACGGCTGATTGTGTTGTCACCTTCCTCACTGCTTCCACCTCTGGCCACTTTGTGAACTTGTCGATCGCAACGTACAAGTACTAAAAGCCCCTGACAGCGCGGGGGAAAGGGCCTAGGATGTCGAGCCCCCGGACCGAGAATGGCCAGGAAAGAGGAATTGTTTGAAGGGCTTGAATTGGTTGATGAAGCTTCTTTGAATGGAACTGACACGCTTCACACTTGGTTACTAGTGCCGTTGCATCCTGGAGGGCAGTGGGCCAGAAGAAACCCTGCCGGAATGCCTTGCCGGCAAGGGCCCTCGACCCTATGTGAGAGCCACATATGCCTCCGTGTATCTCCGCCAACAGCTCCAATCCTTCCTCCCAGGGAATGCACTTCAATTTCACACCGTTCGGTCTCTTCCTGTACAGGATGTCATCGACGAACTGATACATGGCAGACCGACGGGCTACTTTCTCCGCTTCTTCCTGCTCCTAAGGAAGCTCCCCTGTTTGGAGGAATCGGACGGTATGCTGTGCCCATGCCGGAGCTCGGGGCTCGATGGCAAGGACCAAAGGCATTTCTTCTGCCATGGGTGCGGCCCTCTCTACGGCCAGGGCTTGATGACCCGCCGGAATCAGTCGCTCCTCGGCAGGCTTAGAATCCGCAGCAACACCCTTGCCGGTGGCCCCTGGGGGCTCAGTGGGAAAGTACTTGCCGGGGCCTGATTTCCTCTGTTTGTTCTGCTCCGTTGATGGTTCGACGGATGGTCGAGTTAACCGAAGCAAAAAAGTACCTGGTTCCACACGTAGCTTGAATGCGGCGCGCTTTGACAGGTAATCGGCGATGTCATTCTCCGCTCGGGGAATGTGCTCCGCTTGTATACCGTCAAAGCACTCCTCCAGCTTCCTCACCTCATCTATGTAGGCCTCCATCAACGGGCTCTGATAATCTTTGTTAACTTGTCTGACAACAAGCTGTGAATCTCCCCTGATGATGAGCTTTTTGACCCCGAGGTCCGCCGCAATCCCGAGGCCAGAAAGCAACCCCTCGTACTCAGCAGTGTTGTTGGTGGACATCTCCCTAGGAAAGTGCATCTAGATTACATACTTGAGGTGCTCTCCGGTGGGTGCGACGAGTAGCACGCCAGCACCGGCGCCTTGCAGCGAGAAAGCCCCATCAAAGTACATGATCCAGTTGTGACTTGCTTCCTTGCCGGGGAGGGTGGTCTCCGGGATTTCCTCGTCAGGCGTTGAGGTCCATTCTGCAATTAACTCTGCCAAGACTCTGCTCTGGATTGTCGAAGTACTTTCAAACTTCAAACCAAAGATCGAAAGCTCCAAGGCCCACTCCACAATCCTTCCGGTCGCGTCTGGGTTGTGCAATATCCGTTGTAACAGGAGGCGGGTGACGACGGTGATTTCGTGTGCTTGGAAGTAGTGACGCAGCTTCCTCAAGGCCATAAGGAGGCCGAAGAGCAATTTCTGCACACCAGAGTTCCTCGACCTAGCCCCCTGCAGGAGGGAGATGACAAAGTAAACCAGGTGCTGCATCATCTTCTTCTTCTGCACCACCTCATTTGATTGCATGGGGCTTGTCCTGATGGCGTCAGACTCCGCCGGGGGCCTTGCCTTGCCGGTATCGGGCCTTGCCGGGGGAATCTCTGGCTTGCCATCCACCAGTCCCGCTGTCGCCATTGCCTCTTTACCGACCTCTCTCTGTGCCACTAGCGCGACACTGACCACTTGATTCGTCGCCGCCAGATACAACAGCAACGGCTCTTGTGGTTTAGGCGCAACCAATATTGGTGTAGAGGAAAGGTATTTCTTCAGATCCTGGAACGCTGCCTTGGCCTCTGGGGTCCACTCCATTAGGCCCGCCTTCTTCAAGATCTTGAAAAAGGGAAGGGCACACTCAGCGGACTTGGAGATGAATCTGCTCATGGCGACAACATAGCCAGTGAGCCGGCGCACATCCTTGATCCGCTTGGGTGCCTCAATATGCTTGATAGCCTTGATAATGTCCGGGTTTGCCTCAATCCCACGCTGCGACACAAAGAACCCGAGAAGTTTGCCAGACGGAACGCCGAAGACACACTTCTCAGGGTTCAGCTTGAGGTTGATCTTGCGTAGGTAGGCAAACGTCTCTTCTAAGTCTTATACAAGGGTTGCCTCGTCCTTGGTTTTGACCACTATGTCATCCATATAGGCTTCCATTTTTCTATGTAGCTGGGGATCAAAACCAATTTGGACCACCCTAGTGAATGTCGAGCCAGCACTCTTCAACCCGAAAGGCATCCGTAAAAAGCAATACGTACCACATGGGGTGATGAATGTTGTCTTCTCTTCGTCTTCCTTCGCCATGAAGATCTGGTGGTAGCCTGAGTAGGCGTCGAGGAATGATAATAGATCACACCCGGCCGTGGAGTCAACAATCTGGTCAATGCGCGACAATAGGAAGGGGTCCTTAGGACAAGCCTTATTGATATCTGTGTAATCAATACACAGCCTCCACTTCCCGTTCGCCTTGCGCACCAGCACCGGATTGGCCAACCACGTTGGATGGAGCACTCCTCTCACCAAGCCTGCCGCTTCCAACTTACTGATCTCCTCTGTGATGGATTCCTGCCGTTCCAAAGCTTGCTTCCTGACCTTCTGCCTGACGGGTCGCGCATGGGGACGAACAACGAGATGGTGCTCAATCACTTCCCTGGGAACACCGGGGATGTCGAATGCTTGCCATGCAAACACATTGACATTCGCCCGTAGGAAAGTGACGAGCGTGCTTTCCTATTTGCTGTCGAGGGTGGAGCTTATGGTGAAAGCCCCTCCCGTGCCATCCTCCTTGACGGACACCCTTGATACGTCACCAACGTATCTATAATTTTTGATTGTTCCATGCTATTATATTATCTGTTTTGGATGTTTATGGGCTTTATTATACACTTCTATATTATTTTTGGGACTAACCTATTAACCGGAGGCCCAACCCAAATTGCTGTTTTCTTGCCTATTTTAGTGTTTCGAAGAAAAGGAATATCAAACGGAGTCCAAACGAAATGAAACCTTCGGGAGAGTTACTTTTGGAACGGAAGCAATCCAGGAGACTTGGAGTAGGCGTCAGGGAAGCTTCGAGGTGGCCACAAGGCAGGGAGGCGCGCCTGCCCCTGGGCGCGCCCCCACCCTCGTGGGCCCCTCGTGGCTCCCCTGACCGACTTCTTTCGCCTATGTATGTCCATATACCCTAAAAACATCGGAGAACAGAATAGATCGAGAGTTCCGCCGCCAGAAGCCTCCGTAGCCACCGAAAACCAATCTAGACCCGTTCCGGCACCCTGCCGGAGGGGGGAATCCCTTTCCGGTGGCCATCTTCATGATCTCGACACTCTCCATGACAAGGAGGGAGTAGTCCACCCTCGGGGCTGGGAGTATGTACTAGTAGCTATGTGTTTGATCTCTCTCTCTCTCTCTCTCTCGTGTTCTTGAGGTGATACGATCTTGATGTATCACGAGCTTTGCTATTATAGTTGGATCTTATGATGTTTCTCCCCCTCTACTCTCTTGTAATGGATTGAGTTTTCCCTTTGAAGTTATCTTATCGGATTGAGTCTTTAAGGATTTGAGAACACTTGATGTATGTCTTGCACGTGCTTATCTGTGGTGACAATGGTATATCATGTGATCCACTTGATGTATGTTTTGGTGATCAACTTGCGAGTTCCGCGACCTCGTGAACTTATGCATAGGGGTTGGCACACGTTTTCGTCTAGACTCTCCGGTAGAAACTTTGGGGCACTGTCGGTGTCAAATCCGGCGGATCTCGGGTAGGGGGTCCCGAACTGTGCGTCTAGGTGGATGGTAACAGGAGACGGGGGGCACGATGTTTTCACCCAGGTTTGGGCCCTCTCGATGGAGGTAAAACCCTACTCCTGCTTGATTGATCTTGATGATATGAGTATTACAAGAGTTGATCTACCACGATATCGAAGAGGCTAAACCCTAGAAGCTAGCCTATGGTATGATTGTTGTTCTTGGTCCTATGGACTAAACCCTCCGGTTTATATAGACACCGGAGGGGGCTAGGGTTACACAGAGTCGATTACAAGGAAGGGGATCTACATATCCGTATTGCCAAGCTTGCCTTCCACGCCAAGGAGAGTCCCATCCGGACACGGGACGAAGTCTTCAATCTTGTATCTTCATAGTCCAACAGTCCGGACAAAGGATATAATCCGGCTGTCCGGATACCCCCTAATCCAGGACTCCCTCAGTAGCCCCTGAACTAGGCTTCAATGACGATGAGTCCGGCGTGCAGATTGTCTTCGACATTGCAAGGCGGGTTCCTCCTCCGAATACTTCATAGAAGATTTTGAACACGAGGATCGTGTCCGGCTCTACAAAACAAGTTCCACATACAACTGTAGAGAGAATAATATTTTCACAAATCTAATCTGCCGACGCATTCCACAGTGTGACATCACAACACAGCCAGGTCACCATTCGAATCGTTTTTCACAACCAACCTCAGCGTGTTTCGCGAGGCGGTTTCCTTGGCACATCTTGTCGAAGCAGAGATCGTGTCCCCTTATTACGGGATTCCCATCAATACGGACGTGGGTAACCCAACCGTGCCATCAATTTCGGCGCTTGGGGGATAAGCGAGTTTTACCAGGCTGGTGAGGTGCATAGTTTAGTCCGCCCTTACAAAGGGATAAGGGTTCACCTTTTCCTACCCACGCCTTCTTCTTCCTTGCTCATCCATTCTCGCGCACTCGAGCTCCAGCGCCCAAGTCCACATCCTTCTCCTCAACCCTCTCCAAACATGTCCGAAGCGGGAGGCAAGTGGATGGTCTCCTCCGTTACGGAGGGAGACATCAAAAAGCTGCACAGGGCCGGATACTTAGCCACGGATATTGTGTACCGGCTACCAGCCGGGGGGCAGATCGTCCCTACCCCGGAACCTTGCGAAAGGGTGGTTTTCCTCTCCCACTTCGTCCGCGGACTGGGGTTTCCCCTCCATCCATTCGTCCGTGGCCTTATGTTCTATTATGGGCTAGACTTCCATGATCTAGCTCCGAATTTCATCCTCAACATCTCAGCGTTCATCATCGTGTGCGAGGCTTTCCTCCGTGTCTGGCCCCACTTCGGCTTGTGGCTGAAGACCTTCAATGTCAAACCAAAGGTAGTAGGCGGCCAACAAGCGGAATGCGGCGGAGCCATGGTGGGCAAAATGCCCAACGTTACATGGCTCGACGGCTCCTACGTGGAGACCATAAAGGGGTGGCAATCGGGGTGGTTCTACATCACCGAGCCGCGCGACACCAACTGGGTGGCGGCCCCTGAGTTTCGATCCGGAATCCCCATGTGGCTCACTTCCTGGAAGGAGAAGGGCATGTCCTGGGGTTCATCGGTGGAGCTGGACGGACTCCAGAAGTGTATCCGAAACATGGTAGGCAAGAAACTCAAGCTTGTCAACATAGTCCAGGTCACGCTCTTCCGCCGAATCCTCCCGTGTCAACAATGGGCTTTCAACTTATGGGAGTTCGACCCGGCCCAGCACCAGACTCTACGCGAGCTCTTCGACATGATGCATAAGGACGTCTAGAAGGTGCTGTTCAAGGGTGCCGTGGTCCCCCCTCCCCTTACCGAGGACCGCGGACTAAGCGCGGTGCGCCCTGCGAATCCGGTAAGTTCTGTACATCTCGTAGGGTATTTATTTTCCATAGTTTAACCATGTGCGGGGTCTGAGCTCCCATGCCTTTGACAGGACTGGGTGGAGACATCGGAGCAGATTGACTGTCCGGCCCCTCTGCCCGAAGACCCTGCAGGCGCTTTCATGACGGAGATGCGGACTCCGGCTCCTTATGAGGTGCCAGAGAAGAAGATCAAGAAGAAGGCCACGGGAACCCGAAAGAGTTCCCAGCGCCAGGTGGTATTGGACTCATCATCTGATAACACCGAGACGCACTCCTCCCGTGAAAACGAGGAGGAAGATGAAGGTTCTCCCCCTCTAGCCGGGGGATACAGGAAAAGGAAGGCCGCCCCAACCGGGGAGGCCGGAGGGTCCAAGAAGGGAAGGACTCTCCTTCCGGACTGTTCCACCACCGCCGCCAACAGCGGAGACGAGTGGTTACTCAGGGCCAAGCCCCTGGCGAAGTCGTAAGTATTCGGATACTAGAGTAACTCATAGCATACTTTTATTGCATTGCTTCTCCTAACGTCGAATATGATCATGCAGTCCGCCCCGAGCCCGTATCGATGTATCCTCGTCGGACGGTTCCTTGGACTCGTCGGATATGAATAACGAGTCACTTCCAACCGCCTCCTCTCCTCGCCCTACGGCCAATGTCAAGGTATTGTCTCAAGGGGCACCGAACCGAGGGGAGGTAGTCCTGGAGGCACTCAAGGTGACCTTCCGGACTCCAGGCACGAAGGGAGCAAGACTCCCAAGGGCTCCAAGTTCGGCCCTCAGCCGAACACCGCGACGGAAGCTCCAGTGGTTCCGGACTCCGGCAGGCGCCCCCCTGCAAGAGGGGCAAGCCGCCCGTGCCGGTGACCTCTGTCTATCCAGAGGCACCGGACAACCTGCTGGGAGCGCTTCGCAGCGCTTCCATCGACGAAGAGCACCGCGCTATTATGAGTGTGGTGATCAAGAAGGTTCAGTCCGCCAAGAGCGGACTGACTGAAGCCTGTGCCAGCCTTCTAACAGGCTTTGAGGTAAGTATTTAAAATATAGGAAAATATTACCACATAGACAGTAGCCCCTGATGCTCTTTTTGGTGTTCACAAAGAAAAGCTGAATAGAGGATCAAATAATATCTGCAGGAGTCTAATACAAGTATGTCTATATGCGTTGCAGGCTTCGCTGCTGACCTCTACCGCACTGACTGCAGAGGTCGCCGCACTGAAGCAGAACCTCGAGCAGTCCGAGAAAGAGCTCGGCCTTGCCAAGAGGCAGCTCGAGGAGAGCAAAGGTAAGTAATACCTTTTATATATATATATATAAAGATGTGGTTGCAAAATGATAGGATCATCATGGATGTGCCAGGGGCCACGACCGAAGTGGCGACCCTGAAGCAAGCGCTGTCCGAGGCCGAAAACAAAGCGGCCGAGGAGCGCACCGAGCGGGAGAAACAAGAGACACGGGTGGGCGAGGTGCAGCAAGAGCTCCAGGCTCTCGTGAAGAAGCACGAGACTTTGGAGCTTGACTCGAAGACGCGAGAGTCCGAGCTTGCCGCGGCCCTCGAGAGCACAAAGCATGCCAAGGCTGAAGCCCAAAAGGCCCTCCAGGAAATTGAGGCGATGAGGAAGATAGCGGCGGGTAAGGCATTCATTATGCAAAGCAAGCATGTGAAAGTAAATTACTTGTTACTTACCCGAGTCCGGAGCTCTCCAGGAGCATTCGAAGATTTGCCCCGCAGCGTGTCGGATGCCGCAAAGTACTACCAGGCCGAGGAGGGAAGCTCGACGGATAAGTTGTTCTGGTCTCAGTATATTGGGACCGAACACCCGATGCCTGTGAGCGACCAGCTGAAGCAACTGGTCGAGCTGCACAAGGAGGCCGAACAAGCCATGAGGGGCCTTATCGTCCGGATGTGGCCTGGCGACTCCCTTCCCAACAGCTACTTCGGCCTGGTGAGGCAGCTTGTGGATGCCTTCCCATGGCTGGAAGTCATAAAGTGGTCCGTCTGCATCGAAGGTGCACGCCGGGCTTTTGCCCGTGCTAAGGTGCACTGGGCCAAGATGGACGCCGAGAAGCTGGTGAAGGAGGGGCCGCCGCAGGGCAAGGAGCATCGCCACCCTGAAATGTATTATGAGGGTGTCCTGAAGGGTGCCCGTCTTGTGGCGGACGAGTGTGCGAAGGATGTAATTTTTGAATGAACTTGCTCGTGTGATCCTGTATTATGAAAACTTGTTCATGTGCGCTATGCAACGCTTGTTTGAATTTAAAATATTACCTTCTGTGCGGCTGTTTATCAAATCTAAGAGATGGCCAGTCGTCGGCTTTTGCCCCCATGCCACGAGTGCTGGGGTGTTCGGGATAAATCTGAGCACTCTTTTTCCCATTGTTGGGTCCTTCGAGGGAGGTTCTTAGTGCAACGAACAAGGCAATCAAACTGTAATGCTTTATCACTCTCACTTAGCCATAGAAGTCTATAATTTTAAATTTTGGCAAAGCCCCTAGTATTCGGAAGGCCGAATTCGGGGCGCTATACACGCCTAAGCCGGACAAAGCCGACTCCTCGCCCTAAGCGTCATAAGTCTTTAGGGACTCGAGACCTCTCGAACAGCGACCAGCTCTCGCCTTATCATGACAGTCAGTTTTAGCTTTCTCTACTGAGGTGCTTGCCCAGATGAACCGGAGCACAATCACAGTAGTTCTCCCAGTGCTACCTTAGCCGATATAGCAGAACGTAAGGTACCAAAACATGGGAGCCGGGCAAACCCAACTATTGACCCAAGACATGATTCGGAGCTGATGCATATAATGCTATAAGTTCGGGGTGCCGCACTATCGAAAGTGTTTGGACTTCTCACGCCGTATTATGGGGTACGCTTAAGCCCCTGGCGTATTGGCCGTACCAGAGTGTACGGGTGCTGAATGTCATGAATGAACATATATATAAAAAAGACTAGAGAATGCTATAATAGACTAGTGCTATGCATTGTTTATTCAAAAAGGTGTGTCGAAGCATAATGATACAAGTAGTGCGATAAGCAAAAAGTAGGACTGTTTGACATGTCCCCTCCAAGGGCAAGCTGTGGAATGGTATTTAAAGCAGGTATTTCACTTGTTATCAGAGACCACCTGGGAGTTCCATGGTGCGACGTACCTTTCTGCCTCCTTGGTTGTTGTATCGTGTGTCCGGCAATCGTACTGCCGGACGGGGTTTCCAGAGAGTAAAGTCCTGAAAGAGAGAAAAAATAACAAAGCGGGAATCCCCTAGTGTGGTTGAGCAGCGTTTTGGGGCGGGCCGTAGTCGTGCCCCCCACCTATGCCCATGATATTTTCAATGCGTAATTATGTACGCGTGGCACGGATTTTGCCGTTTGGCTGGGACTGGGGTGGGGGCTGCATTGCTATGCGAGCTTGGAACGTGCCAGGTGGTCTTGTCGCGGATTACTCCGGGCGCGCTTGAAGGTGTCCGGGTGTTTAATCGCCAAAGTGGTGGATTGCCTTAAGAGGCTGCTTTGTGCTTCTGCTGTGAGGGTCGTAGTGTGCTCCTCCATGCGGAGAGAGCGCTCTGTGTTTCCATTGACTGTGATGACCCCCCGAGGTCCTGGCATCCTGAGCTTGAGGTATGCATAATGCGGTACCGCATTGAATCTCGCAAATGCGGTTCGCCCGAGCAGTGCGTGATAGCCACTGCGGAACGGGACTATATTGAAGATTAACTCCTCGCTTCGGAAGTTATCCGGGGATCCGAAGAACACTTCCAGTGTGACTTAGCCTATGCAATGGGCCTCTACGCCTGGTATGACGCCTTTGAAGGTCGTTTTTGTGGTTTTGATCCTTGAGGGGTCTATACCCATTTTGTGCACTGTGTCCTGATAAAGCAGGTTTAGGCTACTGCCGCCGTCCATAAGGACTCGAGTGAGGTGAAATCCATCGATGATTGGGTCTAGGACCAGTGCGGCGAATCCGCCATGACAGATACTAGTGGGGTGGTCCCTGCGATTGAAGGTGATTGGACAGGAGGACCATGGGTTGAACTTTGGGGCGACTGGCTCCAACGCAGATACGTCCCTTAGCGCATGCTTCCGCTCCCTCTTGGGGATGTGGGTTGCGTATATCATGTTCACCGTCCGCACTTGTGGGGGGAACCTCTTTTGTCCTCCGGTGTTCGGTGGCCGGGGCTCCTCCTCGTCATTGCTATGTGGCCCCTTATCCTTGTTTTTGGCATTTAACTTGCCGGCCTGCTTGAACACCCAACATTCCCTGTTGGTGTGGTTGGCTGGCTTGTCGGGGGTGCCGTGTATTTGACATGAGCGATCGAGTATACGGTCCAAACTGGACGGGCCCAGAGTGCTTCTTTTGAATGGCTTTTTCTGCTGACCGGGTTTAGAGCCTCTGAATCCGGCATTGACTGCCGTATCCTCGGTATTGTCACTGTTGATGCGGTGCTTGTGTTTGTTGCGACATGACCTGCCATTGCTATCCTTGGTATCTGAAGTACCATGGTTCTTTGATATGTTATTGCTGCGAGCCAGCCAACTGTCCTCTCCCATGCAAAAGCGGGTCATGAGTGTCGTGAGGGCTGCCATAGATTTCGGCTTTTCCTGGCCAAGGTGCCGGGCGAGCCACTCGTCGCGGATGTTGTGCTTAAAAGCTGCTAGGGCCTCTGCATCTGGATAGTCGACGATTTGATTTTTCTTTGTCAGGAACTGTGTCCAGAATTTCCTGGCCGATTCCTCTGGCTGTTGAATTATGTGGCTCAAGTCATCGGCATCTGGTGGTCGCACATAAGTGCCCTGGAAGTTGTCGAGGAATGCGGCTTCCAGATCTTCCCAACAACCAATGGATTCTGCTGGCAGGCTATTGAGCCAATGCCGAGCTGGTCCTTTGAGTTTGAGTGGGAGGTATTTTATGGCATGTAGATCGTCACTGCGGGCCATGTGGATGTGCAGGAGGAAGTCCTCGATCCATACCGCAGGATCTGTTGTACCGTCATATGATTCGATATTTAAGGGTTTGAAACCCTCTGGGATTTGGTGATCCATTACTTCGTCTGTGAATCATAGGGGGTGTGCGGCGCCTCTGTACTGGGCTATATCGCGACATAGCTCAAATGAGTCTTGTCCGCTGTGTTCGGCCCGGCCGGATTTACTTTTACTATATCCGGCATGACGGTTATCGTGTCGCGTAGTGGCGCGCCCTCGTGATCCGTAGATCGATCTTGCATGTTTTGCTTTGTCCTCCAATACGTCTCGCAGGTCTAGCGTGTTTCCCCGTGCCTTGACATTTTTATTTGAGTGGCGTTGGGGTGCGGGCTGAGCTTTTGGCAGAAATGCCTCTCTGTCGCGGCCACGAGGTGGCCGATCAGCCGCGGCATACGCTAGAGATGTAGGTTTTAATGCTTCCTCCTCCAATCGGGGTAGCAACCTGCGCTTTGGGTAACTCTTGGAGGGGCGTTCGAGTTCATATTCCTCGGCCGCAAGGACTTCAGTCCATCTGTCAGCTAGCAAATCTTGATCAGCTCGAAGCTGTTGTTGCTTTTTTCTTAAGGCTATTTGCTGTGGCTATAAGCCGGCGCTCGAAGCGCTCTTGCTCGACGGGATCCTCAGGCATGACAAATTCGTCATCGTTGAGGCTTGCCTCGTCTTTGGAGGGAGGCATGTAATTATCATCCTCCACCTCTCCATCTGCCGCTCTATCGGGAGGGCTGGCTTCTCCATCCTCCTACTCTAAATCTAGATGGAGGGGATTGTCGTCATCTTTAGCACTGTCCGGAGTGCTATTATCTCCTGTGCCGGTATCACCGCTTTTGCCTTGGCGAGACTTAGAGCGGCGCCGCTGACGTTGGCGCTTGGGTTGCTTCTTGGAGGGGTCATCCTGCGCTGTCCTGTCGCCATTGCCTTCTTTGGGTGTGTCCACCATATATATATCATATGATGAGGTGGCTGTCCAGTGCCCTATGGGCAGTGGTTCTTGTTCATCTCCTGCATCGTCGTCCATACCGTCGATGTCTTCGGAGTCGAAGTCGAGCATGTCGGTCAAATCATCGATAGTGGCTATTAAGTGGGTGGTGGGTGGGCGGCGAATTTCTTCGTCATCCACATCCCAATCCTGCCGGACATAGTTCGGCAAGGACTCTCCTGACAAGGAGAGAGACCTTAATGAGTTCAGTATGTCGCCGAAGGGTGAGTGCTGAAAGATATCCGCGGAGGTGAACTCCATGATCAGCGCGCAGTCAGATTCGACAGGCATGGGTGCAGGCGGTTCAGAGTCCGTGGCCGGGGGAGGATCCGACAGTTTGGCGTCACGGCTCTCGTGAAGGGTAAGGTCGATACTCGGCTCGATCGCCGCTGAGAATGCGGCCTCCGTGGCGGGGTCTATCCACCTGTCCATGGATGGCACAATTGGCTCCGAATTGAGGGTCGGAGCGGTCGCCGGTGCGATCACCCGAACACTGTCTGATGGTAGAGCTAAATCATGCTCATCATGACCGTGCGGTGCACTTGGCAAGGGCTCGAATCCGCCGAAGATCAATTCTCCGCGGATGTCAGCCGTGTAGCTTAAGCTTCCAAACCTGACCTGGTGGCCTAGGGCGTAACTCTCGATCTGCTCTAGACGGCCAAGCGAGTTGGCCCGTAGTGCTGAAGCGACCAGACCTCAAATGGTCCAATCTCTATGCTCATGTGTCATCCCTGGATCAGTAATGCTGACACCACACAGTACTTGAAGGATTTATAACAGAGTAGCAATCACACACTTATTACATCGAGTGTCTCAATCGAGAACTTATTACAATAAATATGGCTTAAGGCCATCTAATAACGATAACAACGGAAGGCTTAGAAGATAAGTGAGTCCATCAACTCCAACGACATCACTGAGTATAGAACCACGACCTAAAACTCCTTAATCGTCGTCTGAAAAGTCTGCAACATTAACATTGGAGCCCGAAACGGGTCAGCAGATGGAATATGCTGGCAAAATAACACATAGAGAGTAATGGAATGAAACAGCTATACTATATGCATATTTGGCTGGTGGAAAGCTCTATGGTTACAGTTTTGCGTAAAGCCAATTTTCCCCTACTACAAAGGAATAAATTTTAATTAACTATCATGGTAGTTGTTAAACATTGAGAATGGTTGACAGCATTCTCAATCCCAATTAAGCATGATCATTAAACAAAACCCAACAAAATTAATTTAGAGTAACATGTTGAGATTCACATGATAATCCAAGTACTAGATAATCAAGTTGTCCATAACCGGGGACATGGCTAACCATGATTAGTTTATACACTCTGCAGAGGTTTGCGTACTTTTCCCCACAAGACTCGATCGCCTCCGTTTGGTTTCTCGCACTACACGGTGTTTGAGAAACGGATGACCGAGATCCACCCAGATGTGTATTTAAGTTGCCACCTTAGATAAACCATTAATTAACAAACTCACATATGTCATGGATATCACTCACCCAATCCACGTCTACTAGCATAGCATGACATAATAGGCAAACGTAGAAGTAACTCCCAAAGGTTTGATAATACAACAGGTAATAGGTACTACCTCAACTACTTCCCATCCCACAATTTAATTAGATCCTAATGATGCAATGTTTGAGGATTGATCTAATGCAATAAAACTGGGTAGTAGGAGGTTTGATCAAAGTGTTACTTGCCTTGCTGATGATCCACGAAACCTAGAGATTCGAAGTAACAGGCGGCGCACTCCAGGTATTCTATCGCAGACAAACAAACAAGCATACAATAAATATTCATCTAATGCACTGGTAAAACTCAAATAAGAGATCTAACCAGAAGGTTCAACTTAAGAACTCCGGTTTGCAAAAAGAATCAAATCCAACGAAGCAACGAAAGTCAAACGGCAAAAGAAACAAGCTTCGTTTATTATTCTTGATCTAGGGAAATTTTTACAGTGGCAAAAACTTGTTTAAGTTCGTTAAACGGATAGAGGGTTTCGATACGAAACTCCAGGCGCTTGAATCGCCTGATTCCGATAAATGAGCGAAAAGTTATACTAAAACAAAAATCGGATCAGGAATCGCGATCAGAAAAAAAATCACGGATTTAACCGAGAAAAAGAAAAACGACAAACGTTCGCTAGAACGAATGAATGGACGAATGCTCGCTAAATAAATAAACCAGAAAAACTGATCTATTTAAAAAACTGAAACTAAAAAAAAATGAAAAACCGCGACTTTCTCTCTCTCTTTTTTTGTTTTAAAAAAAACGGGCGGCGAAAATGAGGTTGACCTCGGGCGGCGGGTCCGGCGGCGGCGGCGGCTGATTAGGGTTTCGGGCGCGGTGGGCTGGCGGCTCGGGTCGGGCGGCTTATAAAGGCTGCCCCCGGGCGGAGTCCCGCTCGGGTACGGCCCAAAGTCGGTTCGCGTTTTTTTCCGCGCAGAAAAACAAATAAAAGAAATACTAAAAGGACTCCAAAAATCCCGAAATAAATTTTCTCGGGCTTCTAAAATCAAGCCGCACAAGGTGAACATTTATTTGGGGCCTAAATGCAATTTTGAAAAACGCACATTTTTCCTAAATTCAAATCAAATACCGAAAAACTCCGAAATAAAATCTTATTTGATTTTATTATTAAATTCTCAATATTTCTTTATTTTGGGAAAGTCATTTTGTTCCCTCTCTCATATTTTTGTAATAGAAATAATTGATGATACAATAATTAAAATCAAATGATCCTATTCTCAAAATTCGAGAAAACTCAAATATGAAAATAATGAAATCCCCAACTCTCTCTGTGGGTCCTTGAGTTGCGTAGAATTTCTAGGATCAAAGCCAAAGGCAAATAAATTATGATATGCAATGATGAGCTAATGTATAACATTCCAAATTGAAAATTTGGGATGTTACAAACCTACCCCCCTTAAGATGAATCTCGCCCTCAAGATTCGGGTTGGCTAGAAAATAGGTGAGGGTGGTCCTTGCGCAAATCTTCCTCTTGCTCCTAGGTGGCTTCATCCTCCGTGTGGTGGCTCCACTGAACCTTGCAAAACTTGATAACCTTGCTGCGGGTGACTCGACTGGCATACTCTAGAATCTTAACTGGTTTCTCCTCATAGGTCAAATCACTGTCCAACCGAATTGATTCCAGTGGTACCATATCTCTCAGCGTGGCACTTTTTTAACTGAGGAACGTGGAACACATTATGAACTCCTGACAATCCTTCAGGCAATTCTAACTTGTAGGCGACTTCTCCCATACATTCCAATACTCGGTATGGTCCTACGAATCGTGGCGCTAACTTTCCCTTAACACCAAAGCGCTTTGTTCCCCGAAGTGGGGATACTCGAAGATAAGCTCTATCTCCAACTTCGTAAACGGTCTCCTTGCGTTTAGAATCTGCATAACTCTTCTGTCTGGACTGGGCTATCTTGAGCCTATCGCGAATCAATTTCACCTTCTGTTTAGACTCCTTAATCAAGTCAGGTCCAAACAACTGGAGGTCTCCAACTTCATCCCACGTCAACGTTGTCCTGCACCTCCTTCTCTACAAGGCTTTGAAAGGGGCCATCTTTAAACTGGATTGATAGCTGTTGTTGTAAGAGAACTCTGCATACGGCAAATTCTTGTCCCAACCAGATCCATAATCTAGCGCACAAGCTCTCAGCATGTCCTCGAAAATCTGATTGACTCTCTTGGTCTGTCCATCTGTCTGTGGATGAAAAGTTGTGCTGAACTCTAGCCTGATACCCAAGTTTCATGCAACTGATTCTAGAACTTTGAGGTAAACTGGCTTCCTCTATCTGATACTATACTCCTAGGAACTCCATGTAAGCATACAATCCTGGTCATGTATATCTTTGCCAACTTAGCACTGGTGTAAGTGGTCTTTACCGGGATGAAATGAGCTACTTTCGTCAACCGATCAACTACAACCCAAATCGAGTCATAGCCTGAACGAGTCCTGGGTAATCCCGTGATAAAGTCCATGCCTAACTTATCCCACTTCCATTCGGGTATCGGCAATGGCTGTAACAATCCTGCTAGCTTCTGATGCTCTGCCTTTACTCTCTGACATACATCACAAACTGCTACATACTTCACAATATCTTTCTTCATTCTGGTCCACCAGAAGGTATCCTTCAAATCCAAATACATCTTGGTATTCCCTGGGTGAATCGAATATGGTGAGTCATGTGCCTCTTGCAGAATCAACTTCCTGATCTCCGGGTCA
The DNA here is from genome assembly GCF_018294505.1 of Triticum aestivum. Taxonomy (NCBI): domain Eukaryota; kingdom Viridiplantae; phylum Streptophyta; class Magnoliopsida; order Poales; family Poaceae; genus Triticum; species Triticum aestivum. The sequence goes on from NC_057800.1 coordinate 181,525,939, forward strand.
TTGGGCACATAAACACGGTCTTCAAACCATAGGGTGTCGTGCTCATCCTCACGAAATCCTTTAGCCTTTCCTTCACTCATTTTCTCCTTTATAGAGGCAATCTCCTTGTCAGTCTTCTGAGCTTCTATGATTCTATCCATCAAAGTTGACTGAATCTCCAATGCTGCTACATAGCCTCTCGGAACCATTTCCAAACATAATTCACGAAGATTTTCGGCTAACTCCCTTGGTATTTCTCCCGTCATTAGTGTATTGACATGGCTTTTGCGACTCAATGCGTCAGCTACTACATTAGCCTTTCCGGGATGGTAATACAATCTCATATCATAATCCTTGATGAGCTCCAACCATCTCCTCTGTCTGAGGTTTAACTCCTTCTGTGTGAAAATGTATTTCAAACTCTTGTGATCCGTGTACACCTCACAATGATTTCCAATGAGGAAATGTCTCCAAGTCTTCAGTGCATGCACTACGGCTGCTAACTCCAAATCATGTGTAGCATAATTCAACTTGTGAGGTTTAAGCTGTCTTGAGGCATATGAAACAACTCTCCCTTCCTGCATAAGCACTGCTCCAAGTCCTCGACGTGAAGCGTCGTAGTACACCTCATAATCCTTGGTCTGGTCTGGCAAAATCAACACTGGTGAAGTAACCAAGCGTTTCTTCAACTCCTGGAAACTAGCCTCACATTCCTCAGTCCATTTGAACTTGATATCCTTCTTTAGTAACTCAGTCATAGGCTTCGCAATCTTTGAGAAATTCTCAATAAATCTCCGGTAGTATCCTGCGAGTCCAAGAAAACTCTGGATCTCTCCAACTGTTGTTGGCGCTTCCCAATTTGTCACAGTGTCAACCTTAGTGGGATCTACTGCTATACCTTCTCCGGATATAACGTGTCCGAGGAATCCTACTTCCTTCAACCAAAACTCACATTTGCTGAATTTGGCATACAACTGATGTTCTCTGAGCTTCTCAAGTGCCAATAGCAAACGTTCCTTATGCTCCTCTTCACTTTTCGAGTAAACCAGAATATCATCAATGAACACCACGACGAACTTATCCAAGAACTCCATAAACACTTTGTTCATCATGTTCATAAAATAGGCAGGTACGTTAGTCAGACCAAATGACATAACAGTATACTCGTACAGCCCATACCTGGTGGTAAAAGCTGTCTTAGGTATATCCTGTTCTCGAATCTTCAACTGGTGGTATCCTGATCGCAGATCAATCTTGGAAAATACCTTAGCTCCTTGCAATCGATCAAATAGATCATTGATCATTGGTAGTGGGTACTTGTTCTTGATGGTTACTTCATTCAATCCTCGATAATCAACAACCATCCTTAATGATCCATCCTTTTTCTCCACTAGAAGTACTGGTGATCCCCAAGGCGACGAACTTGGGCGAATGTAACCTTTATCCAGTAACTCCTTAATCTGCTTCTTAATCTCCACCAAATCCTTTGCAGGCATCCTGTATGGTCTCTTTGATATTGGCCCTGTGCCTGGCAATAGCTCAATCAAAAACTCAATATCTCTATCCGGTGGCATGCCTGGCAACTCTTCTGGAAATACTTCGGGGAAATCCCTTACCACTGGTACTTCCTCCTGCACAACTCCTGTTAAACAATTTACTTGAGTCCCTTTTGGCACATGTCGGGATACATACTTGATCCTTCTCCCTTCTGGGGTAGTAAGAAAAATTGTCTTACTGGCGCAATCAATGTTTCCTCCGTACATCGACAGCCAATCCATACCCAGAATTACATCCAATCCTTGTGATTCCAAAATGATTAAATCCGAGGTAAACACATGCCTACCTATACTCAATGGCACTTGAAAACATCCTTGACTAGCCATATACTCCGCTCCTGGTGAGCTTACTAGCATAGGTGTTCTAAGAACCTTAGTGGGCAGGTTATACTTGTCCACAAATCCCCTTGATATGTATGAATGCGATGCACCAGTATCAAAAAGAACAAGTGCAGTAAATGACTTAACCAAGAACTTACCGATTACTGCATCCGGTTGCTCTTCAACCTCCTCCACGTTAACGTGGTTCACCTGTCCCCTGTTGAAAGGGTTCGGCTTCTTCCCAGAGCTTCCATTGCCATTCTGGCCTTCAGGACATTCATTGGCATAATGTCCGGTCTTCTGGCACTGCAAGTGACTTGGCTCAGGTCCTTCTTGGCTGGGGTTGATGGGTTGGTACGGTTCTGGCCGTTGCTTCCTCCATTGCCATTACCATTCTTGGTGTCGTTGTGATTGTGTGAGCTACCTCCTCCATGGGTATGCTGAAAATGTCCTCCCGTTCTAGGGGTAAAACGTGGCTTCTGCTGGGCTCCAGAATTGTACTTTCCTTGTCCATACTTCCTCTTGCAATTCTCAATTTGCTGCTTCTTGCCTTCAATCATAAGAGCACAGTCTACCAACTCCTAGTAGTTGTTGAAGGTTGCTACCATCAACTGCATGCTCAACTCATCATTCAGTCCTTCCAGAAACTTCTCCTGCTTAGCTGCATCCGTAGCAACGTCATCTGGGGCATAACGTGCTAATTTACTAAAGTCCTCCACATACTGGCCAACTGTCCGTCCTCCTTGGCGCAAGTTGCGAAACTCTCGCTTCTTCATGGCCATAGCTCCTGCTGAAACATGGGCAGTACGAAAAGCCTGCTGAAACTGGTCCCATGTGACAGTGTCAACAGGGAAAGTGGCTGTGAAATTCTCCCACCATGATGCTGCAGGTCCTTCAAGCTGATGTGCGGCAAACTTCACCTTCTCCGCATCTGTGCATCCTGTTGTGGTCAACTCTCTAGCTGTCTTGCGGAGCCAATCATCTGCTACTATCGGCTCGGTGCTACTAGAAAACACCGGCGGATTCAGCCTAAGAAAACGGGCTAAGTGATCAACAGGTGGTGGTGGTGGTGGGTTGTTGTTGTTGTTCCCCTGATTCTGATTCTGGACTAGCAACTGCATCAATGTGTTCTGCTGCTGGATCAACTGAGTGAGCTCCGGTGGAAAGGTAAATCCGGGGTCACGTCTCGGAGGCATCTGAGGGTTTAGAAAAGATGAGAGTTTAGAATAGAGGGGGTCTAAAGAGAAAACACTACCCATATGCACATGAGGCAAAAGCAAACAATTCACTTCATTCATTCAAACAAGGGCATACAATCGATCTAACTATCGCAAAACTGCTCGGACTACTGTATTTACATGGTGGACTACTACTACTGATGAGGTGGTCTACTAGAAATATTCTTCGGTTGCAGACTCCATGATATCTGCTCCGGCTTCATCAACATAGTCATCATCGCTGTCATCTGGGTCCGAGTCGGTGTCGTCGATGATGATGTAGTCTTCCGGGCGAATATCCTTGGGTTCTTCGTCTTCATCTACTGGTGTAGGGCCTCCCATAAATATCCCGATCTTCTTGATCAGATCGTCATTCTTCTCCACCAATACTTCAATTTCCTCTTCATAATCTTCACGTGTAGCCTTAAGTTCTTCCTCCAGTTCCTTGATTCTTGTCCTAGCCTTCTTCAGGTCTATCATGTCGGCGCACATCTGGTTCTCCTGTCGTCGAATGTGCTGGTTTAACTCCTGGATAAAAGCTGCAATTGATCTATCCTTTCTGGTGCTGATCATCTCCCAGTGCTCATCTCGGCGCCCACAAATCTGGTAGATAGTATCCTAGAGATCATTGCGGTAGACTTCTCCAATGCGTCCCATGGCGATGTGAGCTGCCATGCTCTTTCCTAGACTCCAAGTTGGTGCATCAAAAGAAAACTCTATGGGCTCAGTGACTGGCATGAACGTCCTTCCTGGAACTTGAACTTGAATCATCCAGCGCTCTTCTTCAGGTAAAGTGGCGTTGTAGGTTCCGGTGAAGCTTGGTACTCCTATGTTCAGGTAGCTAGTGAATTCCTTCAAGTGATGTCCAAAGGGTGTATCGTGATCCGGTTGCGTGAACTTGTTCCTTGCATCTGCCATCCTAAAGAATAGAAAAGATGAGAGGTCAGAAGAGAAGAGAGTGAATAGTGATCTAGGTCTTTAGCTTAGTGGTCGTGTCCTACAGTCAGTGTGTGCTCTAATACCATCTTTGTATCGACCAGACCTCAAATGGTCCAATCTCTGTGCTCAGGTGTCATCCCTGGATCAGTAATGCTGACACCACACAGTACTTGAAGGATTTATAACAGAGTAGCAATCACACACTCATTACATCGAGTGTCTCAATCGAGAACTTATTACAATAAATATGGCTTAAGGCCATCTAATAACGATAACAGCGGAAGGCTTAGAAGATAAGTGAGTCCATCAACTCCAACGGCATCACTGAGTATAGAACCACGACCTAAAACTCCTTAATCATCGTCTGAAAAGTCTGCAACATTAACATTGCAGCCCGAAACAGGTCAGCACATGGAATATGCTGGCAAAATAACACATAGAGAGTAATGGAATGAAACAACTATACTATATGCATATTTGGCTGGTGGAAAGCTCTATGGTTACAGTTTTGCGTAAAGCCAATTTTTCCCTACTACAAATGAATAAATTTTAATTAACTATCATGGTAGTTGTTAAACATTGAGAATGGTTGACAGCATTCTCAATCCCAATTAAGCATCATAATTAAACAAAACCCAACAAAATTAATTTAGAGTAACATGTCGAGATTCACATGATAATCCAAGTACTAGATAGTCAAGTTGTCCATAATCGGGGACGCGGCTAACCATGATTAGTTTATACACTCTACAGAGGTTTGCGCACTTTTCCCCAGAAGACTCGATCGCCTCCGTTTGGTTTCTCGCACTACACGGTGTTTGAGAAACGGATGACCGAGACATAGTCTTTCAGAAGCGCTAGCACCTTACGATGGATAGACCGTTACACCTATTTTCCCCTACATCTGATAGTCTACCCTGTAAGAGTTCGCACAACTTAATCAACGATGGTAGAGCCCATAATAGCTTGTGGCTGCACATGGAAGTTTCTAGTATGAAAAATCTCATGACCCCTTTGGGCCTGGGTGGCGGTCCATAAAGAAAAACAGGCAATCCTGGAATACCCAGGTACCTCAATCCACCCAGATGTGTATTTAAGTTGCCACCTTAGATAAACCATTAATTAGCAAACTCACATCTATCATGGATATCACTCACCCAATCCACGTCTAATAGCATTGCATGACATAATAGGCAAACGTAGAAGTAACTCCCAAAGGTATGATAATACAACAGGTAATAGGTACTACTTCAACTACTTCCCATCCCACAATTTAATTAGATCCTAATCATGCAATGTTTGACGATTGATCTAATGCAACAAAACTGGGTAGTAGGAGGTATGATCAAAGTGTTACTTGCCTTGCTGATGATCCACGAAACCTAGAGATTCGAAGTAATAGGCGGCGCACTCCGGGTATTCTATCGCAGACAAACAAACAAGCATACAATAAGTATTCATCTAATGCACGGATAAAACTCAAATAAGAGATCTAACCAGAAGGTTCAACTTAAGAACTCTGGTTTGCAAAAAGAATCAAATCTAACGAAGCAACGAAAGTCAAACGGCAAAAGAAACAAGCTTCATTTACTATTCTGGATCTAGGGCAATTTTTACGGTGGCAAAAACTTGTTTAAGTTGGTTAAACGGATAGAGGGTTTCGAGACGAAACTCCAGGCTCTTGAATCGCCTGATTCCGATAAACTATCGAAAAGTTATACTAAAACGAAAATCGGATCAGGAATCACGATCAGAAAAATCGCGGATTTAATCCGAGAAAAATAAAAACGACGAACGTTTGCTAGAACGAACTTACGGACGAATGCTCGCTAAATAAATAAACCGGAAAAACCGATCTATTAAAAGAACCAAAACTAAAAAAATAAAAACCGCGACTTTTCTCTCTCTCTCTCTCTCTTTAAAAAAAACGGGCGGCAAAAACGAGGTTGACCTCGGGCGGCGGGTCCGGCAGCGGCGGCGGCGGCTCCGGCGGCGGGCGGCGGCGGCTAATTAGGGTTTCGGGCGCGGTGGGCTGGCGGCTTGGGTCGGGCGGCTAATAAAGGCTGCCCCCGGGCAGAGTCCCGCTCGGGTACGGCCCAAAGTCGGTTCGCGTTTTTTTTTCGCGCAGAAAAACAAATAAAAGAAATACTAAACGGACTCCAAATATCCCGAAATAATTTTTCCCGGGCTTCTAAAATCAAGCCGCACAAGGTGAACATTTATTTGGGGCCTAAATGCAATTTTGAAAAACACACATTTTTCCTAAATTCAAATCAAATACCGAAAAACTCCGAAATAAATCTTATTTGAACTTATTATTAAATCCTCAATATTTCTTTACTTTGGGAAAGTCATTTTGTTCCCTCTCTCATATTTTTGTAATAGAAATAATTGATGATAAAATAATTAAAATCAAACGATCCTATTCTCAAAATTCGAGAAAACTCAAATATGAAAATAATGAAATCCCCAACTCTCTCCGTGGGTCCTTGAGTTACGTAGAATTTCTAGGATCAAAGCCAAAGGAAAATAAATTATGATATGTAATGATGAGCTAATGTATAACATTCCAAATTGAAAATTTGGGATGTTACAAACGCGAAGCCGCCAAATACAAAGATTTGTCCGGGGAGAAAAGTCTCATCCTGGACTGCATCACTGTCGATGATCGAAGGAGCCATCAAGCCTAACGATGACAACACAGAGGAACTCTCAATGAAAGCACCAATGTCGGTGTCAAAACCGGCGGATCTCGGGTAGGGGGTCCCGAACTGTGCGTCTAGGCGGATGGTAATAGGAGATGGGGGTCACGATGTTTTTACCCAGGTTCGGGCCCTCTCGATGGAGGTAAAACCCTACTCCTGCTTGATTGATCTTGATGATATGAGTATTACAAGAGTTGATCTACCACGAGATCGGAGAGGCTAAACCCTAGAAGCTAGCCTATGGTATGATTGTTGTTCTTGGTCCTATGGACTAAACCCTCCGGTTTATATAGACACCGGAGGGGGCTAGGGTTACACAGAGTTAGTTACAAGGAAGGAGATCTACATATCCGTATTGCCAAGCTTGCCTTCCATGCCAAGGAGAGTCCCATCCGGACACGGGACGAAGTCTTCAATCTTGTATCTTCATAGTCCAACAGTCCGGCCAAAGGATATAATCCGGCTGTCCGGATACCCCCTAATCTAGGACTCCCTCAGGCACTCTTTGAAGTTCTTTTTGTTAGTTGAATAGATGAATCTGAAACTGTGTGATGCATATCGTATAATCATACCCAAAGATACTTGAGGTGACATTGGAGTATCTAGGTGACATTAGAGTTTTGGTTGATTTGTGTCTTAAGGTGTTATTCTAGTACGAACTCTATGATAGATCGAACGGAAAGAATAGCTTCATGTTATTTTACTACGTACTCTTTAATAGATCGATCAGAAAGGATAACTTTGAGGTGGTTTCGTACCCTACCATAATCTCTTTGTTTGTTCTCCGCTATTAGTGACTTTGGAGTGACCCTTTGTTGCTTGTTGAGGGATAGTTATATGATCCAATTATGTTATTATTGTTGAGAGAACTTGCACTAGTGAAAGTATGAACCCTAGGCCTTGTTTCCTAGCATTGGTGTGCTCACTTTTACCACTTGTTACCTTGCTGTTTTTATATTTTCAGATTACAAAAACCATTATCTACTATCCATATTGCACTTGTATCACCATCTCTTCGCTGAACTAGTGCACCTATACAATTTACCATTGTATTGGGTGTGTTGGGGACACAAGAGACTCTTTGTTATTTGGTTACAGGGTTGCTTGAGAGAGACCATCTTCATCCTACGCCTCCCATGGATTGATAAACCTTAGGTCATCCACTTGAGGGAAATTTGCTACTGTCCTACAAACCTCTGCACTTGGAGGCCCAACAACGTTTACAAGAAGAAGGTTGTGTAGTATACATCAAGCTCTTTTCTGGCGCCGTTGCCGGGGAAGTTAGCGCTTGAAGGTATATCTTTAGATCTTGCAATCGAATATTTTTGTTTCTGGTTTTATCACTAGTTTAGTCTATAAAAGATTCAATATTTATTGCCATCCTTATGAACTTTGCAATGAACATGGTCATTTAAAGCTCCAATGCTATTTGTTTCATGATCAAATCGTGTCCAAAAATTGTGATAACTTGATTACCCTTGAGCATCATAAAGAGCTTAGTATTCTTTTTAGGTATGAAGAAATGAAGCGTATAACTTAGGGTATTCCAAAATTTAATCTTGATAGATTTCTTGATTTTGATCTAGAAGAAATTTTTATGTATTGTGCGGTGAATTGCATTGAAAATCCTTATATTGCCAATTACATAAAGAAAATAAAACAAATAGAGGATGAAGAGAATACTAATGAAAGGGAAGAGGCTTCCCAATATCCTCCTATTATTTCTTATGATGAATCAGGTAACGAGGAGGAGCCTTCTATTCAACCAATCTCATCAATAAGGAGCTCCAAAAAGAGGATTGAACCCACACATAATGTGAAGAAGAAAAATAAAAGATGGAGAAGTAAAGGTGAAAAGGTATCCCTCCCAAATGATGTTGCTCCTATTACTCATTGTGATGATGATAATTTTTATACTATTGGTGCTATTCACACTATCAATGATGAGAGTGATTATGCTTATGATATGAAAAGGCCCAAGCTTGGGGATGCTATGTTTGATGAGAATGACAAGTTTGAAAAAATATTTGCTGCAATTAATGTTTGTCCCAAGCTTGGGGATGCTATGTTTAATGAAGATGATATTTGTAGTCTCCCAAGTTTTGATATGGAAATTTATTATGATGATAGCATGCCTCCTACTTATGATGATTATATTGATAAACATGGGTTTGGAAGAGGGTAAAATTTAGGAAGTAATGACCCCACTATTTTGGAGGATGATGAATCTTATTGTGATAATTATGAAAGTGGATTTGGAGAGGTCATGACTTTATTTAGTAATGATTCCACTATCTTGGAAGAGGTTTCAATCGATTATGACGAGAACAAAGTTGCTACTTATGATAATTATTGTGATGACACTTATGCTATTGAAAGTGCGTTATATCGACTAGAGGGAGGGTGAATAGGCGATTTTTATGAAATTCTTCATTGAGGAATTTTCCGGTGAGGAAATTCCTTAGCAAAGAACTACTAGTAGCGGAATAAGTACTCAAGAGTAAACATGACAGAATACAAGCATGGTCATCATGATGAAATGAAGACAGGCACAGAGTACTGAAAGCGTAATCACAGGATGAAGACAAACAGACTGAAGAAATTGAACTGAGGAAATTGAGAAAGTCTTCAGTCAAAGTCTTCAAGCACAAATATGAACAAGCTCACAACACAGTTATGAGGAAATGAAAGAGTTGAGGAAATAGAACCAGTAAGCTTGGTGAAGACAATGATTTGGTAGACCAGTTCCAACTGCTGTCTCAGTTGTACGTCTGGTTGGAGCGGCTGAGTATTTACACTCGAGGACACACAGTCCCGGACACCCAGTCCTGAACACGCAGCTCAGGACACCCAGTCCTCACCGTATTCTCCTTGAGCTAAGGTCACACAGACCTCGCCCAATCACTCATGGTAAGTCTTCAGGCAACTTCCAAACCTTCACAAACTTGGTCACTCGGCGATCCACAATTCCTCTTGGATGCTCTAGACCATGACGCCTAACCGTCTGGAAGAAGCACAGTCTTCAAAGGTAACAAGTGTCGGATCCACGCAGGATCAATCCCTTCAGTGATGCTCAATCACTTGGGGTTTGTAGGTGTTTGGGTTTGGGTTTTCCTCACTTGATGATTTTCGCTCAAAGTCCTCAGAGGATGGGTTGCTCTCAAATGAAAAGTGTCAGTTTCTCTCGGAGCAGCCAACCAGCTAGTGGTTGTAGGGGGCGGCTATTTATAGCCTAGGGAGCAGCCCGACATGATAAGACATAAATGCCCTTCAATGATATGACCGTTAGGTGGATATATATTTTGGGACAGCTGGCGCATAGCACAGCAACGGTCGGAATTTTGAGTAGCAAAATCCTCAGGGCTATCATGCTTCTTTGACATAGCCTTCTTCGGCTTGACAGCAGAGGCCTCAGTAGAGGCAGCAGCAGCAGAGTCTTCATTGAATTTCCTCACTGCTTCTGGCTTGCTTAGCCAACTTGGCTTGGCGCTTGGCCCATTCATCAGGATAGTCCTCACCGCGCTTGAGGCTGGTGGGATCTGCTATTTGGCCAGGTGCCAATGGAGCTCTTGGGCATGGAGGATTGAGTGCGAATTTCTTCATGTACTTTGGAGTTACATACCTGTACTCCCTCCATTCTCTTGCCCATCTCCTTTCTATCCTCTGTATGCGCACCTTGCGCTGATTTTTGTCCTCTTTTCCAAACTTGGCATCATCAGGAGTGCAGTAATCTTTGTATACGTCCTCAGGGATTTCAAAGGCACTCATGATCTTAGGCTTTTTTCCTCCTTTCTGTGGCCTTTTACCATCAGCCATTTTCTTCAGTTGAGGAATTTGAACAATCGAATTCTCTGAAGAAGTATGCAACTTTTCTTCGAGGAACGCTGCAAATGAGTTAAGTTGATGAGAACCTAGTGATTCAGCAGCTGACATGAGTACCTGTGAACAGAGTATAGTTGTGAGGAATTTGGAGAGGTCATATGCGTTCTCAGAAGGTTTTGTAAAAAGAACAAGTTTGATGAATTTGACCAGATGAGTCTTGAAGAATTTCACTAAGCGTTATTTGTCTTAGGTTCCAGAGTTGTATAGATCGAAGATCCACACAATTGAGGAATCTTGAAAAAAATGATGCTTAGAGAAACGAATCAAGAACAGATGACTTGTGAGGTGTTTAGTGTGTGAAGATATGAAGAAAAACACCTTTGAAGATTTTGTAGATAAACATTCGAATCAACGAGGGTAGTAAAAGTAAATTTTAATTACCCTGAACGAAGAACACGACGAACTGGAGTGAGGAGATGTGAAGTTCGTCTTTGTAGATCTTCCACGCCCTAACTTGGCGGAGGAAGACGGCTACGGCGGCGGCGGAGTGAAGATTTCCACGGTCGGCGCGAGTACGTCGGTGACGAGGTCGAGGCAGTGAAGCTCTTCCTCACCAGCGATGATGAAGTAGCGGCGGCACTAGGGTTTGAGAAGCTCGAGCTGGAGAGAGATCGAGCGGAGTAAAAGAAGCGAGGAAGGGAAGGAGGGGTATTTATAGCCACGGTGAAAAACTGCTCGCCGGAAGAAATTGGACGAACGTGCCTCTGACCTTTCTCATTCGCATGACATGTGTCACCCACGTAGTGAGAAGTGGAGATCGTGTTAGATCGTGGGTGAGTGGATAAGTATATCGTGGGATGCAGAACGGTTTGAGCGACAAAACCGAAAATTTAGATAAGATAGGTTTTAAAGTTCCGTTCGCAATTTCTTCAGCTGACAAGGACACAGTGAAGATTTTGAACGAGTTTCAAATAGAACGCACATGAAGAATTTGTGAACAGATTGGGTTGAGTACAGCATAGAGGGGAAGGGTCCGATCACATTCACTTAGCAGAAAGATCAACTTGAAGAAATAGCAATAAGTGAATGCTGTAGAGGACATAAACTCATATATATATAACCAATGAAGAAAAACGACAGAAACAGTGAAGACAATGCAAAGTTGAAGAATATGAACAATTGAGGAATTTCAACTTTTGGTGGTGGTGTGACGCACCGTATAAGAATGATGATTTCAGACACCGCGTACAATTATCGTAGGGTTCTGAGAATCAAAGTCTTCATTAATTTCTTCACACTAAGAGTGTTATTCTTCATTGATTGAAGAAAAACGTTTCTTCATGTGTTGCACATCTAAGTCATCAATTTTGCATAAGTGTTAGGATGAGTGTCCATTTCAAAGAACATTCAAAGATTCTAGGATATTTAGCTCACACCGCAACTTGCTAAATCTCTTCTCATCCAAGGGCTTTGTGAAGATATCGGCTAGCTGTTCTTCAGTCTTCACATGCTCAATAGAAATGTCGCCCTTCAACACATCATCACGAAGAAAATGATGACGAATCTGAATGTGCTTTGTCTTCGAGTGCTGAACTGGGTTGTGAGCAATCTTGATGGCAATCTCATTGTCACAGTAGAGAAGCACATTCTTCATGTTGACGCCGTAGTCCTTGAGAGTTTGCTTCATCCATAGCAATTGAGAACAGCAAGAACCAGCGGCAATGTACTCAGCTTCAGCAGTAGATAGTGATACGCAGTTCTGTTTCTTCGAGGACCAATAGACCAAAGATCGTCCGAGGAAATGACATGTACTAGATGTTTACTTGCGGTCCACACGATCACCAGCATAGTCAGAGTCAGAATATCCAATGAGATCAAAAGCCGAGCCCTTGGGATACCATAATCCAAGTGTTGGTGTGTGAGCTAGATATCGAAGAATATGCTTCACAGCCTTATGGTGTGATTCCTTCGGTGTAGCTTGAAATCGGGCACACATGCAAACACTAAGCATTATATCTAGCCTAGATGCACATAGGTACAATAAAGAGCCAATCATGGAGCGGTATACCTTATGATCGAAGTCAATACCATTTTCATCAGTGCACAGATGGCCATTTGTGGGCATAGGAATTTTGATGCCTTTGCAATCTTGCATGCCGAATTTGCTTAGTACATCCTTGAGGTATTTCTCCTGAGATATGAATATGCCATTGCGTTGTTGACGAATTTGAAGACCTAAGAAGAATTTCAAATCTCCCATCATAGACATTTGATATTCTTCACTCATCATATAGGCAAATTCATCACTATAACGTTGGTCAGTACAACTGTCGGTGTCAAAACCGGTGGATCTCGGGTAGGGGTCCCGAACTATGCGTCTAGGCCAGATGGTAATAGGAGGCAGGGGACACAATGTTTTACCCAGGTTTGGGCCCTCTTGATGGAGGTAAAACCCTACGTCCTTCTTGATTGATATTGATGATATGGGTAGTCAAGAGTAGATCTACCACGAGATCAGAGAGGCTAAACCCTAGAAGCTAGCCTATGGTATGATTGTTTTTTCGTCGTACGGACTAAAACCCCCCGATTTATATAGACACCGGAGAGGGCTAGGGTTACACAGAGTCGGTTACAATGGTAGGAGATCTACATATCCGTATCGCCAAGCTTGCCTTCCACGCCAAGGAAAGTCCCTTCCGGACACGGGACGAAGTCTTCAATCTTGTATCTTCATAGTCCAGGAGTCCGGCCGAAGGTATAGTCCAGCTATCAGGACACCCCCTAATCCAGGACTCCCTCAGTAGCCCCCGAACCAGGCTTCAATGACGACGAGTCCGGCGCGCAGATTGTCTTTGGCATTGCAAGGCGGGTTCTCCAAATTCCGTGTACCTGTTGAATAATGTCCGGTTTCTTGTAGCGCTCCTTGGCTTCTACGCCCAATAATGGCTGTCTTCCACGTGTCAAATGAATACGAAAAGTCAGGGTGTTTTTTTATTTACACCCCTAGTTGCGTGAATGAGCCGCCTATTTAAGGGTCGAGGATTTAGATCCAAACCACACCTTCTCCCCTCCGCGAGTATTCATCAGAGCGTATCCGACAGAGGTCCATTCTATCATGGCCGGCCACCGCAGCTCCTCCTCTCGCCCTTCCAGCCCTCAGCCTGGAGATTGGAAGAGGTGCTCCATCCCACACAGTGAGCTAGCGATGCTCCAGACCAAGGGATTTCTCCCCCCGGCCTATATGGTCCTGGTTCGAGCCGGACTTGCCACCTATAATGGCGGAGAGCAAGCGGAGAGCGCCCCCAATCCCTCCAAAGGAGAGCGGGTATGCCTTGTCCCTTACTTAATAAGAGGGCTCGGATTTCCAATTCATCCGTTTCTCTGGGGGCTCCTGGAGTTCTATGGCCTCCAGCTGCACAACCTCACGCCTGCCTCCATATTGCATATCGTGGGCTTCGTAGCCCTTTGCGAGCTGTTTTTGGGCTGCGAGGCTCATTTCACGCTGTGGAAAAGGCTCTTCTGCCTTGTGCCCCGTTCTAAGAAGGGGTAAATATATCAAGTGGGTGGAGCCGAAGTGTGGCACATCGCCGGGACTGGATATCTATCCGGAACCCCAAAGAAGGCGTCCGAAGACTGGCCTTCGGAATGGTTTTATATAGAGGACGTCCCGCTGCCGGATCCTGTCCGGATCGGCCTCCCTGAGTTCGACAGTGCTCCCCTAAAGAAGTGCCTAAGCTGGCGTCCACGGAGCCCTCAGAGGGAAAGTGACAAGGACGTTCTTTACCTGATGGGCCGGATAAGATTGTTAGCTCATTCCGGACTGACCATGATCGGGGTCATGGCCGCATGCATCATGCGAGGGGTGCAGCAGCTTCAGTATAGAGGCCGCCCCATGTGGGACTTCAACGGGGAGGACGACGCCACCCGCCACGGTCGTAAGGGGCTGGATTCGGCTACCGCTCTAATAAAGATCTTGTCCACTTTGTACAAGGGAGAAGAGGAGGAATTTCTCCGCGTCAACCCACAGGGTGGATTTTCTATGTACAATCCCCCAAGTTGGGTAAGTGGACACTTTTACTTGCCCATCCGTTTTATATTCCCATCGTTAAATATTCAGTCTAACGACTTCAACGCAGGAACTGCGCCAGGCTGTTAAAGAAATAAACAAACCTCCTCCACAACCCGAGGATCCGGGACGGTTTCTCGACCCGGCCTCTCAAGAGGATCCAGACTTATCTGTGGAGCTTATTGATGGGGTGTTTCATCAATTGAGCAAGGACAACGCCTTGGTGGCCGTTACGGCCGATTACCCAGGGCTACTCCTAGCCTCACAGGTAACTGAGACCGAAGTCCCAGCACTTTGAAAAGGGATCTATCCTCGCATGTTTTCGATTGTCGTATGACAATCGTGTTTTGCAGGGGAGGTCCTTGAGACGGGAGGCTGAGCCTGCGGCGACTAGCCAACAAGGGGCGGCAAGGCCCCGCGGGCTGAAAAGAAGTGCGGTCCGGACTAAGACGCCGGCGCAAAGGTATAGT
Organism: Triticum aestivum; assembly: GCF_018294505.1. Lineage (NCBI taxonomy): Eukaryota > Viridiplantae > Streptophyta > Magnoliopsida > Poales > Poaceae > Triticum > Triticum aestivum. The sequence continues at coordinate 181,541,014 of NC_057800.1, forward strand.
GCACCATCTTATTCCCAGGTGTTATTCCTTCAAGGCATACTAACGCTCGTGCTCTCTTCAGGACAAAGAGACCTCACCGGACTATATCTGGAGAGGTTGCCAATCGCGCCTCCACCAGCCAGGCTCCAAAGCCTGGTCTGGAAGCGGAGGCAAACACGAGGCGTGCACCGGACGCTTCTTCGACAGAGGATGCGGACAGGCTGTTTGCCACCAATTCCGAGGTGGAGAGTGCCATGAACCACAGGCGTCACCGGACAGTTCTTCGCGACGCTTGTTTCTCCCAAGAGGCATTGGATGCCTTCAATTCGGGCGATGCATACCTCCATGCCGCTCAAAATGGTCTAGCCAGAGCCACGGAGCAATATGTAAAAGACATACGGGTAAGAAAATTTTGGTAATTATATATATATATACCAGTAGCCCCCGAGACTTGAAACAGTTAGAATAACTGATTTAAGGATCATTTGTTATGCAGGTTCTTACAGAAAAGAATACCCTACTGTCCCAGGAGCTGGAAGAGTGCAAAGCCCAACTTGAGGCCGCACTAGCCACGGGAGGGGAGCCCAAGGAGACCCCCTCTGGTAATATACACTTCAAAAGATAAGTATTTTGTGAAGTGCGGCGTGGGTGCAAATCTGACAAATGAAATTGCAGATGGCGCCAGATTAAATCCGGAAGAGCAACAACTCCAACGCCAGCTAAAGGCTAGTGAGAGCGTGCTGACAAAGGTGAGGCGGGAGAAGAACGATCTCCAAGATGCCAACACCAAGCTGGGCGTTGAACTAAAGGATGTTCGTGCCTAGCTGTTGGACTCCGTGAAGGAGAATCAGCGGCTTCGACGCGGCATATATAGTAAGTGCTTAAACGAACTTTGAAAAAAGAGTTCGGCGAGGAAGTCGACTAACAGAGTAATGTCTGTAGGTATGCTAACAGGTCGTCCTGCAGAGGAAATGCTCAGTTCTACGGGTGACCTTCTTCCGGAGCTCTCACAACTACACAAGCGAGTTCGGCAGGTGATGCAAAGCGTCGCCCAGGCCTTGTGTCCATCCGTCTCCATGCCCGAAGGCCTTGGAGAGCTTGTAGAGAAGCTGAAGGGAGCGCGGCGGTGCCTCCGATTGTGGAAGATGTCGGCCTGCCGCCAAGGCACTAGGGAGGCCTGGGCCATGGTGAAGACGCGGTACATGAAGGCTGACCCAAACCACATGGCCGAGGTCGGACCCGTGGGGCCCGATGGGAAGGAGATCCCTATGAGCTTAGTATATGGCCAAGTAGAATTGGCCGCAAAGTATTCCCAACAGGACTGTGAACTAGACAGCCTGTTAGATGGTATTGAAGAGGAATACAATCAGTCAGATTGACTATGTAATTATAATTGACATGTATAATACCTTCTAGCCGGATTGTAGATCGTTTGTCATGGCCAACCTTTTCGCTTCAACCTCGGGACCTGATGGTCCGGAGTGTGTCCGAATACCCTCGCGGTTATATAAGAACCGGGGTATGCATGGAGACCAGGCGTAGGGGTCATTAGTGCTTGAGCAGACAAGTGTCCAACTAGTTATGTTATATTACATGGTTAGTAAGAAACATCTTCCAGGGAGAATAGTTCCGTTAGGGGTTCCTTTCCCTGGGAGGCATGCCCTAAAGTGCATGTCCATTCTGCGAAAAGAGAAGCAAGAAAAACATCTGGGGTCGTATAGATAGATAAGTGAAAAAAAGATCATCTTTAGTCCACCGACCGAATATTCCCTTAAGAATGCTAGCTTTCGGCTTCACCCAGTCTGAGGTACACATCCGGCTGACCCGGTAGTAACAATCGCAGAGGTGCTCCCTTTACCACCTAGCCGAACAATCGAGAATGTAGGGGTAAGCACATGAGCCAGGCAACCCAGCTTGGCTAAAACTTAAGTCATGTCGATGCATATAATGGTGAATAAAAGGTACATGCGGAAGTGTGACACATGTGTTGGGCATGAAGCCCGTATAAATAAGCTTATGTTTAAAGAAGCCCCCAGGTTTAATGAGCGCGGATAGCGCATCACTGTATGAGCCTTTAAAGGCTATAAGAGAGAGAGAGAGGAGAAGGAGAGAAATGTAAGACAATAAGTATATAAAAAATGGACAGAGGAAGGAGACGAACACAGAGTCCGGCGCTAGGCGTAGAATCTTCGGAGACGGGCTGCGTTCCATGGGTTCGGCTCGAGTCGGTTATCCGATGCATCTTGTAGGCGGTACGCTCCACCAGTCAGGACTTGGTCAATTATGAAGGGATCTTCCCACTTGGGCTTGAGTTTGTCCTTTTTCTTGTCCGGCAAGCGTAGAACTAATTCGCCAATGTTGTAATTTTTGGCCCGTACTTCTCTTCTTTGGTATCTTCAAGCCTGCTGTTGATAGAATGCGGAACGGGCTTTTGCCACGTCATGCTCTTTCTCCAAGGCGTCCAAACTGTCCTGCCAATCGAGCTCGGCTTCTCTTTCTTCGTACATGCGCACTCAAGGTGAGTCATGAATTATGTCGCAGGGCAAAACTGCCTCTGCGCCATACACCATGAAGAATGGTGTGTATCCGGTGGTGCGATTCGGCGTGGTCCGCAGCCCCCAGAGTACGGAGTCGAGCTCCTCTACCCAATGCGTATTAGATTCCTTAAGGGACCGCACTAATCTGGGTTTGATGCCGCTCATGATAAGACCATTTGCACGTTCGACCTGGCCGTTAGTTTGTGGGTGATAGACGGAAGCATAATCGAGCTTGATGCCCATGTTTTTGCACCAGAGTTTTACCTCGTCGGCCGTAAAGTTCGTGCCGTTATCAGTGATGATGCTGTGGGGGACGCCGTAACGGTGTACAACCCTGGATATAAAGTCTATCACCGGTCCGGATTCGGCCGTCTTAACAGGCTTGGCTTCTATCCATTTGGTGAACTTATCCACCATGACCAGTAAGTATTTTTCTTGTGGGTTCCGCCTTTAAGGGGTCCAACCATGTCAAGACCCCAGACCACGAAGGGCCAAGTGATGGGGATAGTTTGGAGGGCGGTGGGTGGCATATGGCTTTGGTTTGCAAAAAGCTGGCAACCGACGCATCGTTGGACTAAGTCCTGGGCGTCTGCCCGGGCCGTCGGCCAATAAAAGCCTGTACGGAAGGCCTTGCTTACAAGGGACCGAGCTGCAGCGTGATGACCGCCGAGTCCGGCATGAATTTCAGCCAGGAGGTTCCGCCCTTCCTCTTCGGAGATGCACCTTTGAAGGACTCCGGTAGTGCTTTTCTTATAAAGCTCTCCCTCATGGACTTTATAGGCTTTAGATCGCCGCACTATGCAGCGTGCCTCATTTTGGTCCTCGGGGAGTTCCTGCCTGGTAAGGTAGGCGAGGAATGGTTCTGTCCACGGGGCGATGACGGCCATTATTACGTGGGCTGAAGGTGTTATTTCATTGGCAGAGCCTCTAATTATGTCAGAGTGTTCGGTGTCGGGCAGTGCGGTTGGGTCCGGGCTGTTATTGCCAGGTTCCCCTTCCCATACTACGGACGGCTTGAACAGCCTTTCCAAGAAGATGTTGGGGGGGTTCTACATCATGTTTTGCACCGATGCCTGCCAGGACATCTGCCGCCTGATTATTTTCCCGGGCTATATGGTGAAATTCGAGCCCTTCGAACCGAGCTGACATTTTTAGGATGGCGTTGCGATAAGCTGCCATTTTTGGATCCTTGGCATCAAAGTCTCCATTTATTTGGGATATTGCGAGGTTCGAGTCCCCGCGCACCTCTAGGCGTTGAATGCCCATGGATACTGCCATCCGGAGACCATGTAAAAGGGCCTCATATTCCGTTGCGTTGTTGGAGTCTGTGTACATTATCTGGAGTACGTATTGAACTGTGTCTCCTGTGGGGGACGTCAAAACGACGCCAGCCCCCAGACCAGCCAACATTTTGGAGCCGTCGAAGTGCATGACCGAGTTTGAATATGTGCCGTACTCTTTAGGGAGTTCGGCCTCCGTCCATTCTGCGACGAAGTCGGCCAAGACTTGCGACTTGATAGCTCGCCGTGGCTTGTAAGTTATGTCGAACGGGAGGAGCTCAATGGCCCATTTTGCAATCCGGCCCGTCGCGTTGTGGTTGTTTATAATATCGTTAAGTGGCACTTTCGAGGCTACTGTTATTGAATACTCCTGAAAGTAGTGTCACAGCTTCCGGGATGCCATAAATACCGCATACGCAATATTTTGATAATGCGGGTACCGTGACTTGCACAGAGTAAGGACAATGGACACATAGTAGACCGGCTTTTGAAGGGGGAATTTGTGTCCGTCCGTTTCTCGTTTGACGACGAGCACTGCGCTTACGACCTGATGGGTTGCTGCAATGTATAATAGCATTGGTTCGCCAATGTTTGGCGTGGCCAAGACTGGGTTTGTTGCCAAGATGGCTTTTATTTCGTCGAGTCCAGCCGTGGCTGCATCCATCCACTTGAAGTGTTCGGTGCGCCGAAGGAGGCGGTAAAGGGGTAGGGCCTTTTCTCCCAAGTGGGAGATAAAGCGGCTTAGAGCCGCCACGCATCCGGTTAATTTTTGTATTTGTTTGAGGTCCTTCGGGATATCCAATTGTGACAGAGCTCGGATCTTGGCTGGATTTGCTTCAATTCCTCTACCGGATACAATGAAGCCCAAGAGCTTTCCGGCTGGAACGCCGAAAACACATTTTTCTGGGTTAAGCTTGATGTCGTATGTTCGGAGGTTACCGAATGTTAGCCTCAAGTCGTCTACTAGAGATTCGACATGTCTTGTTTTAACAACCACATCATCTACGTATGCCTCCACTGTTTTGCCGATCTGGTTAGCCAGACATGTCTGAATCATGCGCTGATATGTTGCGCCGGCGTTTTTGAGCCCGATGGGCATTGTGTTGAAGCAGAATGGGCTGTATGGTGTGATGAATGCCATTGCGGCTTGGTCTGACTCTGCCATCTTTATTTGATGGTAGCCGGAGTATGCGTTGAGGAAATGCAGCGAATCGTGTCCTGCGGTAGCATCGATAATTTGATCGATGCGGGGGAGAGAGAAGGGATCCTTTGGGCAAGCCTTGTTAAGGTCTTTAAAATCAACGCACAGGCGCCAGGATTTGTCTTTCTTTGGTACCATCACCAGGTTTGCTAGCCAGTCTGGGTGTTTTATATCTTTGATGAATCTGGCCTCCAATAGCTTGGCTAGTTCCTCTCCCATGGCCTGTCTCTTAGGTTCGGAAAAACGCCAAAGAGCCTGTTTGACTGGCTTGAATCCTTTTAGGATATTTAAGCTGTGTTCGGCCAGCCTGCGTGGGATTCCTGGCATGCCTGAAGGGTGCCAGGCGAAAATGTCCCAGTTCTCTCGTAGGAACTCTCGCAGTGTGGCCTCTACATCTGGGTTTAACTGTGCTCTGATGGAAGCTGTTTTATTAGGGTCCGTTGGATGGACCTGGAATTTGACTATTTCGTCCGCTGGTTTAAAGGAGGTGGACTTGGATCTTTTGTCGAGTATCACATCGTCCCTATTCACCATGGAGCGCAGCGCAGTCAGTTCCTCAGCCGCTAGGGCTTTGGATAGCGCCTCGAGGGCCAGTGCAGCTGTCTTGTTTTCGGCGCGGAGTGCTATGTCCGGATCACTAGCGAGAGTGATGATTCCATTAGGCCCGGGCATCTTGAGCTTCATGTACCCGTAATGGGGTATTGCTTGGAAGATTGTAAACGCTTCCCGCCCTAGCAGAGCATGATATCCGCTACAGAATGGGGCCACTTGGAACGTGACCTCTTCGGACCTGTAATTATCCGGCATGCCGAACACCACATCTAGTGTGATTTTTCCTGTACAACACGCTTCCCGACTGGGGATTATTCCTCTAAAGGTTGTGCTGCTTCGCTCAATGCGGTTCCAGTCTATTTCCATTTTTGAAGGGTTTCCTCATAAATGAGGTTCAATCCGCTGCCGCCATCCATGAATACCTTGGTAAGACGAAAGCCGTCCATTATTGGACTGAGGACCAATGCGGCTGGTGCTCGGGCTGTTCAGAATTTAGGTTCATCACTGGCGTTAAAAGTAATAGCCGTGTCACTCCATGGGTTTATTGTTGCTACTTGGTAGACTTCGACAAGGCCGCGGAGTGTTCTTTTTCGCATATTATTTGATGTGAAAGTCTCGAAGACTATTGATACCGCACTGGTGTCTCTGGGGTGGCTTTCTGTGGTTTCTGGAATTAGAAGATCTTCGCCAATTTTTGCCACCTGCCGAAGTATCCAACATGCTCTAAGGCTATGAGTTGGTGTGGCGCCCTCTGCACTGTGAATTTTATAGGGTCCATTAAGCCATCCTTCCAGCACGGTTCCGTGCCCTGTAGAGGGCTTTTGCTTTTTGGTATTGAACCCGGGTGTCTGGCGATGATGCACCCTTTCATTTCGGACTGGGTTTGTATTCAAGACCGGATTGTCCCAAAATTTTATTTCGGTTTTCCAAGCGCTTTCCGTCGCACAGTACTTTCGTACTATGGACGCCAAGTCAGCGAAGCGTGTAATATCACGGCGACTTATGGCGTTGAGGATTCCCTTGTCCGTGCAATTATTGCAGAAGAATGAAATTGTGTCTTCCTCGCGGCAGTCCTTTATCCTGTTCATAACCAGGAGGAATCTGGCCCAGTAATGATGTACTGTTTCTTCGGGCTCTTGCCTAATTTGAGATAGATCGCTTATGTATGGGTGGGTGTAATCAAATCCGAAACCTCACCCAATCTGAGACCCAGGGGCCAAGGAGTTTCCGAACTCGGAAGTTTGGATTCTTGGATGCTGTCCAATGAGTCTAGCTCGTCGCCCGACTTTAAGTTCAGGTCTTGAGTGATGTCCTCCCCTCCGCGGGTATCCGTCTTGGAGGGATCGGGAATCCGGACATAGCTAGTCCTTAAGATAGATGAAGGGTCTCTGCACTGTCCCTCTACCACGACAACGTGATGGGTGACCTAGGGAGAGTTAATCTCTCTCAGATCGGGTTTAGGCCCAATCTGGTCATAATCCGTAGCGACTCCCAGGGCGGCGAAGCGATCCAAGAGCTTGTTTAGGGAAGAGAGCTCCATTGGATCTAGCTGCTCGGCGAATTCCGAGCTGACGTGAAGATTGCTTTCGATGACCCGAGAGGTCATCGTCGGCGCAGCAGCCGAACGGGCGGTCATAAGGAAACCACCTAGCCTGAGAGTCTGGCCGACAGCCAAAGCTCCCTTAGCAACGGTGCCATCTTTAAATACGGGATGAGGCATCCTTCCTGATGGCGATGGCACAGAGGAACTCTCAAAGAAAGCACCAATGTCGGTGTCAAAACCGGCGGATCTCGGGTAGGGGGTCCCGAACTGTGCGTCTAGGCCGGATGGTAACAGGAGGCAGGTGACACAATGTTTTACCCAGGTTCGAGCCCTCTTGATGGAGGTAAAACCCTACATCCTGCTTGATTCATATTGATGATATGGGTAGTACAAGAGTAGATCTACCACGAGATCAGAGAGGCTAAACCCTAGAAGCTAGCCTATGGTATGATTGTTTTTTTCATCCTACGGACTAAAACCCTCCGGTTTATATAGACACCGGAGAGGGCTAGGGTTACACAGAGTCGGTTACAATGATAGGAGATCTACATATCCATATCGCCAAGCTTGCCTTCCACGCCAAGGAAAGTCCCTTTCGGACACGGGACGAAGTCTTCAATCTTGTATCTTCATAGTCCAGGAGTCCGGCCGAAGGTATAGTCCGGCTATCCGGACACCCCCTAATCCAAGACTCCCTCAACAACCAAAGATAATATCATCAACATATATTTGGCACACAAACAATTCACCATCATAAGATTTAGTGAAAAGAGTAGGGTCGAGTGAACCGGGTTTGAAGCCTTTCTTCATGAGGAATTCCTTCAAGGTATCATATCATGCCCGTGGGGCCTGCTTGAGGCCATAGAGGGCCTTGTTGAGTCTGAAGACTTTGTCAGGATTCTTTGGATCTTCAAAACCTAGGGGTTGAGCAACATATACTTCTTCCTCAAGCTTACCATTGAGGAATGCACTTTTCACATCCATTTGATATAGAGTGATATCATGATGGTTAGCATAAGCAAATAATATGCGAATAGCCTCAAGTCTAGCAACAGGTGCAAAAGTTTCATCGAAATCAATTCCTTCAACCTGTGTGTAGCCTTGAGCTACAAGCCGTGCCTTATTCCTCACCACAAGGCCATTTTCATCTTGCTTGTTGCGGTAGATCCACTTTGTGCCGATGATATTGTGCTTACGAGGATTTGTACGTTTGACCAGTTCCCAGACATTGTTGAGCTCGAACTGATGCAATTCTTCTTGCATGGCCTGAATCCACTCAGGCTCCAGAAATGCTTCATCTACCTTAGTGGGCTCTGTAATAGAGACAAAAGCATAGTGCCCACAAAAGTTAGATAAATGTGAAGCTTTTGAGCGTGTAAGAGGACCTGGCGCTTTGATGTCATTGATGATCTTTTCGACTTGCACTTCTTTTGCAATGCGAGGATGAGCTGGTTGCCGTTGAAGAATTTGATCATCATTTTCTTCAGCACCATTTTCTTCAGTATTTTCTTCAGGTGCATTAGCTCGACGTTCTTCATGTTCTGGAATGAATTCTTTGGCAGTTTCTTAAGTAGGAATAACATCCTCAGTAGCCTTGAACTTGATAGTTTCCTCAGGTGCTGGTTCATCTATCACAGTAGGTAGGTGCTCCCTTTGCGAGCCATTAGTTTCATCGAACCGCACATCTACAGTTTTAACAACCTTGTGAAGAACGTTGTTGAAGACTCTGTAGGTGTGCGAGTCCTTTCCGTAACCAAGCATAAAACCTTCATGTGCTTTCGGTGCAAATTTTGAGTTGTCATGAGGATCTCTAATCCAACATTTAGCACCGAAGACTTTGAAATAACTTACATTGGGTTTCTTATCAGTGAGGAGTTCATAGGCAGTCTTCTTGAAGAATTTGTGAAGATATACTCTGTTGATGATGTGGCACGCAATGTCAATTGCCTCAATCCAGAACCGACGAGGCGTTTTGTATTCATCAAGCATAGTGCAAGCCATCTCAGCAAGAGTCCTGTTCTTGCGCTCCACGACGCCGTTCTGCTGAGGAGTGAAAGGAGCAGATAACTCATGAGTAATACCAAGTTCATCAAGATAGTCATCGAGACCAGAATTCTTGAACTCAGTGCCATTGTCATTTCTGATGTGCTTGATCTTCACACAAAAGTTGGTTGAAGCCCTCGAGGAAAATCGTTTGAAGACTTGCTGCACTTCATGTTTGTAAGTAACAAGGTGTGCCCATGTATAACGAGAGTAATCATCAACAATAACAAAGCCATATTGAGATGCTTCATTTGAAATAGCAGAATAATGATTAGGACCGAAGAGATCCATGTGAAGCAATTCAAATGGGCAAGTAGTGGTCATGATAGTCTTCGCTGGATGCTTGGCCTTTGCCATCTTCCCGGCTTCACAGGCTCCGCATAGGTGATCCTTGAGGAATTTGACATTCTCGATGCCAATGACATGCTTCTTCTTTGCAAGCGTGTGCAAATTCCTCATGCCTGCATGACCAAGTCGTTGATACCAGAGCCAGCCTTCTGAAGCTTTTGCAAGTAAGCACACGGCTGGTTGTGGTCCTGTAGAGAAATCAACAATATACAAGTCTCCTCTCCTAAAGCCTTTGAAGACTTTGGAATTGTCAGCTTCCATAACCACAACACAACGGTACTTGCCAAAGACAACAACCATATCAAGATCACAAAGCATTGAGACAGACATAAGGTTGTATCCTAAGGACTCAACAAGCATGACTTTGTCCATGTGTCGATCCTTTGTGATCGCAACCTTACCTAGACCCAATACCCGACTTTTGCCTTTGTCAGCAAAGATGATATGCTTCAGATGCGACGGAGATAATGGAGCATACATCAATAGATTCTTGTCACCAGTCATGTGATTTGTACATCCACTATCGAGGACCCACTCGGTGGCTTTGAGTTGATCATCCTGCAGATGAATTAGTGCAGCTTACAAACTCATATAACTTCATCAATGAAGAATATGACATCAATTCATCAGATCAATTTCATCAAGCAAAAGAACAGATAAAGCAATTATGAGGACGTGAGAAATGAAAGTTCATTTCTTCATGATTAGCCTGCATCCTATCAGGCATACTCAGGTCTCCAGCAAATTCTTCAGACGATTACGTATGTCTGGAGACCTGACCCTGCAGAAGAGATTAGTTCTTTTTCTTCACCACCCACATCTGAAGGGGTGGCAAAGAGTTCATCATTCTGCGAGCTCCATACAAGAAGGATGGCATAGAAGCCAGTCCATTTCGTTTCACATAAGAGGGGTTAGAGTAAGCATAAGAGTATGTAGAGAAATTCTTCGAGGACTTATGGACATAATGATTTGAAGAATAATGCACATATCCATAATCCTTAGATCTTCCCTGCGAAACAGACGGGTTAGTACGATGATGTTCATATGATGACTTTGATCCATATGAAGAATTTGGTCCATATGAAGAATTTGATCTGGGGTTCCTATTCTTCACAGGTGGCGTCATGATGACATTCACCTGAAGATTTTCAAGGCATCTTTTGGGAACCCAGATTTTCTTCATAGGGGGACCGTTCCTGCAGTTAGTACCAACATATCTAGCAAATACTTCACCATTCTGATTTTTGAACAGTTTATAGTTGGAGTCAAATGACTCATCATCAGAACGAGGAGATTCACATGCAAATCCAGATAAGTTAGATGGATCAACTGGAGGTCCCTTTGCAGCAACCCATGTAGTTTTGGGGTATTGCTCAGGCTTCCAATATGTACCATCAGCATTGAGTTTCCTTTCAAAGGCAATACCCTCTTTCCTAGGGTTCCTATTGAGGATCTGCTTTTTAAGCACATCACAAAGAGCCTGATGCCCTTTGAGGCTTTTGTACATGCCTGTGATGTACAATTCCTTCAACCCTGCATCATTAGTGATACTAGCAATGTCCTCAGATGAGGAATTAGTGATAGCAGGCATGTGAAGAATTTGAAACATTAGCAGCATTTGAACATTCAGGTGAAGAATTAGCAGATTCACGTTCAATGCATTTCAAACATGGAGGAACAAATTCTTCCTGAGACGCGCTGATTTGTTGAGCAAGTAATGAATCACGCTCCTTCTGAAGATCTTCATAGCTCACTCTTAGCTTCTCAAGATCTTGCTTTCTTTGAAGAAATTCATAAGAAAGCTTCTCATGATCGGATAAGAGAGTGTTATGATGACTTTCAAGGTTGTCAAACCTAGTCTGAAATCTCTGAAGATTTTCAGTCAAGGCTTTAGTGCGATCCATTTCTTCACCCAACATATCATCACTTTTATCTAGCATGTTTTGAACCTTTTCTAAAGCCCTTTGTTGTTTTACAGCAATCTTAGCAAGTTTAGAATAGCTGGGCTTAAGGTTTTCATCAGATTCATTCTCACTTGATTCAGATGAGGTATATTTGAGTACCTTGGCACCCTTTGCCATGAAGCAATAGGTGGGAGCGTAGTCATCATCCCCTTCATCAGCCTTGTTGGTGAGGTCATTTTCTTCAGTGTTGAAGATAGACTTGCTGACGAATGCAGTAGCGAGAGCTAGGCTCGCCACTCTAGATTCGGACTCCTCAGATGACTCCTCTTCCTCATTTTCTTCAGATTCAGCCTCAGACTCCATTTCCTTGCCAATGAATGCACTGGCCTTCTTGGAGCTGCTCTTCTTGTGATATGAAGTCTTTGAGGATTTTGATGATGAAGATTTTGTGGATTTCTTCTTTTTCTTCGCATCATCAGAACTGTAATCCTTGTATTTCTTCTTCTTTGATTCCTTTTCCCACTGAGGACAATCTTGAATGTAATGTCTAGGTTTCTTGCATTTGTGGCAGAGCCTCCTCTTGTAGTCACTGGATGAGGAATCATTGCTCCTTGAGGGTCTTCCAAGGCGACCACGTCTTGAGAACTTTTTGAACTTCTTCACAAGCAGAGCCAGATCATGGCTTAGTTCTTCAGGATCACCAAGGCTGCTACCAGAGTCTTCATCTTCGGACTCAGATACTGCCTTGGCCTTCAGTGCACGTGATCTGCCATAGCTTGAACCATAGAGATCCCTTTTTTCAGCAAGTTGGAACTCATGAGTATTTAGCCTCTCGAGAATATCAACGGGATCAAGTGACTTGTTGTCAGCACGTTCTTGTATCATCAATGCCAGAGTGTCAAATGAGGAATCAAGCGATCTCAGCAATTTCTTCACCACCTCATGGTCGGTGATGTCAGTGGCACCAAGTTCTTGAAGCTCATTTGAAATGTCAGTGAGGCGATCGAAGGTTTGTTGAACATTTTCATTGTCGGGTCTTTTGAAGCGATTGAAGAGATTGCGAAGAACATCAACTCGAGAGTCACGCTGTGTTGAGACTCCTTCATTCACTTTGGACAACCTGTCCCAGATAAGCTTCGCTGTCTCAAAAGCACTCACTTTGCCATACTGTCCTTTGCTCAGATGGCCACATATGATATTCTTCGCTTCAGAGTCGAGTTTCTTGAATCTCTTCACATCAACAGCATTCAGAGAAGGTGTGACTGAGGGAACACCATTTTCCACAACATACCAGAGATAGTTATCAATTGCTTCAAGATGCATTCGCATCTCATTTTTCCAGTAGGGGTAGTCCATCCCATCGAAGGTAGGACACCCAGCAGAGACCTTGATCATACCTGCGGTCGACATAACTAAAACTCCAGGTGGTTAAACTAAAATCACACAGAACAAGGGAGTACCTTGCTCTGATACCAATTGAAAGTGCGTTATATCGACTAGAGGGGGGTGAATAGGAGATTTTTATGAAATTCTTCACTGAGGAATTTGCCGGTGAGGAAATTCCTTAGCGAAGAACTACTAGCAGCGGAATAAGTACTCAAGAGTAAACATGACAGAATACAAGTATGGTCATCATGATGAAATGAAAACATGCACAGAGTACTGAAAGCGTAATCACAGGATAACACAGGATGAAGACAAACAGTCTGAAGAAATTGAATTGAGGAAATTGAGAAAGTCTTCAGTCAAAGTCTTCAAGCACAGATATGAACAAGCTCACAACACAGTTATGAGGAAATGAAAGACTTGAGGAAATAGAACCAGTAAGCTTGGTGAAGACAATGATTTGGTAGACCAGTTCCAACTGCTGTCTTAGTTGTACGTCTGGTTGGAGCGGCTGAGTATTTAAACTCGAGGACACACAGTCTTGAACACGCAGCTTAGGACACCCAGTCCTCACCGTATTCTCTTTTAGCTAAGGTCACACAGACCTCGCCCAATCACTCGTGGTAAGTCTTCAGGCGACTTCCAAACCTTCACAAACTTGGTCACTCGGCGATCCACAATTCCTCTTGGATGCTCTAGACCATGACGCCTAACCGTCTGGAAGAAGCACAGTCTTCAGAGGTAACAAGTGTCGGATCCACGGAGGATCAATCTCTTTAGTGATGCTCAATCACTTGGGGTTTGTAGGTGTTTGGGTTTGGGTTTTCCTCACTTGATGATTTTCGCTCGAAGTCCTCAGAGGATGGGTTTCTCTCAAATGACAAGTGTCAGTTTCTCTCGGAGCAGCCAACCAACTAGTGGTTGTAGGGGGCGGCTATTTATTTTCTTATACTAATGGAGCTTACGAGTTTTCTATTAAGTTTTGTGTTGTGAAGTTTTCAAGTTTTGGGTAAAGATCGATGGACTATGGAATAAGGATTGGCAAGATCCTAAGCTTGGGGATTCCCAAGGAACCCCAAGGTAATATTCAAGGACAACCAAGAGCCTAAGCTTGGGGATGCCCCGTAAGGAATCACCGCTTTCGTCTTCGTTCATCGGTAACTTTACTTGGAGCTATATTTTTATTCACCACATGATATGTGTTTTGCTTGGAGCGTCATTTTATTTTCTTTTGTTTTGCTTGCTGTTTGAATAAAATACCAAGATCTGAAATTATTAAATGTTAGAGAGTCTTCACATAGTTGCATAATTATTCAACCACTCATTCATCTTCACTTATATCTTTCGGAGTAGTTTATCATTTTCTCTAGTGCTTCGCTTATATCTTCTAGAGCACGGAGGTGGTTCTATTTTATAGAAATAATTGATCTCTCATGCTTCACTTATATCATTTTGAGATTCCTTTAGAACAGCATGGTAATTCACTTTGGTTATAAATTTTAAATGCTAAGAGAAGTTGGATGCTTGATAGATGGTTTTGAGATATAAAGGTGGTAATATTAGAGGTGTGCTAGTTGAGTAATTGTGAAATTGATGAATACTTGTGTTGAAGTTGGCAAGTCCCGTAGCATGCACGTATGGTGAACGTTATGTGACAAATTTGAAGCATGGGGTGTTCTTTGATTGCTTTCCTTATGAGTGGCGGTCGGGGATGAGCGATGGTCTTTTCCTACCAATCTATCCCCCTAGGAGCATGCGCGTAGTGCTTGGTTTTGATGACTTGGAGATTTTTGCAATAAGTATGTGAGTTCTTTATGACTAATGTTGAGTCCATGGATTATGCACACTCTCACCCTTCCATCATTGCTAGCCTCTTTGGTACCGTGCATTGCCCTTTCTCACCTTGAGAGTTGGTGCAAACTTCGCCGGTGCATCCAAACCCCGTGATATGATATGCTTTATCACACATAAGCCTCCTTATATCTTCCTCAAAACATCCACCATACCTACCTATTATGGCATTTCCATAGCCATTCCGAGATATATTGCCATGCAACTTTCCACCATTCCATTTATTATGACACGCATCATCATTGTCATATTGCTTTGCATGATCATGTAGTTGACATTGTATTTGTGGCAAAGCCACCGTTCATAATTTTTTCATACATGTCACTCGTGATTCATCGCAATCCCGGTACACCGCCGGAGGCATTCACATAGAGTCATATTTTGTTCTAAGTATCGAGTTGTAATTCTTGAGTTGCAAGAAAATAAAAGTGTGATAATCATCATTAGAGCATTGTCCCATGTGAGGAAAGGATGATGGAGACTATGATTCCCCCACAAGTCGGGATGAGACTCCGGACGAAAAAAGAAAGAGAAAAGAGGCCAAAAAAAAGAAAGAAGGCCCAAATAAAAAAAAGAAAAAAAGAAATGAGAGAAAAAGAGAGAAGGGACAATGTTACTATCCTTTTTCCACACTTGTGCTTCAAAGTAGCACCATTATCTTCACGATAGAGAGTTTCTTATTTTGTCACTTTCATATACTAGTGGGAATTTTTCATTATAGAACTTGGCTTGTATATTCCAATGATGGGCTTCCTCAAATGCCCTAGGTCTTGTGAGCAAGCGAGTTGGATGCACACCCACTTAGTTTCTTTGATTAGCTTTCATATATTTATAGCTCTAGTGCATCCGTTGCATGGCAATCCCTACTCCTTGCATTGACATCAATCGGTGGGCATCTCCATAGCCCATTGATTAGCCGTGTCAATGTGAGACTTTCTCCCTTTTTGTCTTCTCCCACAACCTCAATCACCATATTCTATTCCACCCATAGTGCTATGTCCATGGCTCACGCTCATATATTGCGTAAAAGTTGAAAGAGTTTGAAAAGGCTAAGTAGGAAACAATTGCTTGGCTTGTCATCGGGGTTGTGCATGATGAGAGCATTTTGTGTGACGAAAATGAAGCATGTCCAAACTATATGACTTTGTAGGGATAAGTTTTCTTTGGCTATGGTATTTTGATAAGACATAATTGCTTGATTAGCATACTTGGAGTATTATTATTTTTATGTCAACAATAAACTTTTATCTTGAATCTTTCGGATCTGAACATTCGTACCACAATAGAGAAAAATACATTGAAGAATATTCTAGAAAGCATTCCACATCAAAAATTCTGTTTTTATCATTTACCTACTCGAGGACGAGCAGGAATTAAGCTTGGGGATGCTGATACGTCTCCAACGTATCTATAATTTTTGATTGTTCCATACTATTATATTATCTGTTTTGGATGTTTATGGCCTTTATTATACACTTTGATATTATTTTTGGGACTAACCTATTAACCGGAGGCCCAACCCAAATTGTTGTTTTCTTGCCTATTTCAGTGTTTATCAAACGGAGTCCAAACGGAATGAAGCCTTCGGGAGAGTTATTTTTGGAATGGAAGCAATCCAGGGGACTTGGTGTAACACCCCGGATATGATTTACCTAATATGTAATCCAACTCTTGCCGTTTCCGGCGTTAAGTTATTTTATTTTCTCGGGTTCGGGTTTTCGTCTCTGTGTGTTGTTATCGTTGTCATGCATCTCATATCATGTCATCATCTGCATTGCATTTGCATACGTGTTCATCTCATGCATCCGAGCATTTTCCCCGTTGTTCGTTTTGCATTCCGGCGCTCCGTTCTCCTCCGGTGGTCATTTCTACCTTTCTTTCATGTGTGGGGATTAAACATTTCCGGATTGGACCGGGACTTGCCAAGCGGCCTTGGTTTACTACCCGTAGACCGCCTATCAAGTTTCGTACCATTTGGACTTCGTTTGATGCTCCAACGGTTAACCGAGGGACCGAGAAGGATTCATGTGTGTTGCAGCCCAACACCCCTCCATTTTGGCCCAAAACCCACCAAAACCCTCTCCATCATCTAGAGCGTTCGATCATGATCGCGTGGCCCAAAACCGCACCTCATTTGGAATCTCCTAGCTCCTCCTATGCCTATATAAAGGCCCCCCTCCGAAATTCTCATTCTCCTCCCCCAGAAAACCCTAGATCCACCACCTCGCACCGCACCGGACACGTCCGGTCCGGCCGGACACGTCCGGTCCGACCGGACAAAACGCGCCGCCGCCGCCCGACGAATCACAGGCCGCCACGTGGGCAGCCGCGTCCACTTCGCCGCGGCCCGCCCGGGCCCAGGCGGGCCCCCCCGGCCCAAGTCGCCGCCTCCCGCGGGCCACTTCCCCACCGCCGCACCGAGTCGTTGTGGCCGCCCGCCGCCTACTTCCCCAACTCCGGCGGCCGAGCCACCTCGCCGTCGACGCCACCGGCCGCCACGCCGCCGCAAGTCCCCGCCGCCGACCACCGCCTCGCCGCCGACGCCGCCCCTCACCGCCGCGGCCAGCGCGCCGGCGAGCTCCACCCCGGCTCCGGCCTCCTCCCCACGAGCAACTCCGGTGAGCTCTTCCTCTCCGGCAAGTCCGACGTTGAACCTCGGGAACCGCGCCGCTGCTACAGTACCCGGCCGGATCTAGATCTGGAATTGCCTCGGTTGACTTTTGCCCCGAAGCCCTAGCTATTTTGCTATGTTCATCGTGCCGCAACTTTGCATCCGTAGCTCCGTTTTGGGCATATAGCATATCAAAATGTTCGCCTCAGAGAGCACATCATTTCATCGCATTGCATCATTTTCATTTGAGTTCATCTTGACGCCCGAAATGCTGTTGGAAGAATGCTATTTGAGATAATTGTCAGGTCTGCTGCTCCAATTAGATATTTGTCATTTTTGCCATGATTAATGTGTGCATGATATGCCCCTGAGCTCTACATATGTTTTGTTATATGCTTTGTCATCTATCGAGAGGTGCAACCCATGTATTTTTGTGATGTGTGTGGTGACTAGCACAAGCTTGCAAAGTGGTGCATTCGTTAATGCTGATTTCAGGGACTTAGCAATTCCACTAAGTCCTTGATCTGTTTATCTCAATATGCCATATGTTCATGTTGTTTACTAGTGATCCGCGCCTCTTTTGAGGATGATCAGTAAGGATGATTTGTTAATCTTGTAGTTCTCTATCCATCCATGTCTTTGTTTGCAATTATGGAGCACCCTAGCTTGAGTCAATCGAGCTCTACTTTTGCTATTTCGTGAATCTGGGCAGATTGTCTACTTGTTAGCGATTTTGCTGAGGATGTTGTTCTTGCCATGTATAGCTTTTATAATGTGTATTCTTGATGGGTGTATGCTTATATTGTCATGACTTGCTCTGTAGTGAGTGCATCGAGCTCGTAAACATGCTTACTTGATATCTGATTTGCATGCTCCAGTTTTTCACTAAGTCTGGGAACAGATTATGTTTTTGCCATGTTCACGTGCTTACAAATGTATTTTCTGATCCCTTTTGGCTCAAGGTCACTAGGGGACTTTTGTTAAGCTCTTTGAGTAGCCCCATGCCATGCTTTACTTTGTCATGATCAGTACCTGTAGCATATAGTTTTCATGCTCCAAAGTGTGCTATCTGTTCTGAAATTCCAGACAAGTGTTGATTTCGCTAAGTCTGAAATCTGTTTACCAAATGCATTTTTGCCATGCTTGTTTGAACCTGTTAATGGATGAATTGGCCGTAGCTCAGTGTTGATATTTTGTTAAGAATCATGAATGGATCCCTGCCATGTATTTTGTGGCCATGTTTGGGTGCTGTAGCATGTCTAACTTGTTGCATTTAGATGGCTACTTGCTGTATATCGCAGACCGGTGCCATATTTGAATTGCTTGCCATATCCGTGGCTCCGATTCCGGCATTCTTTATATCGTTTTCAAGCGATTTCACCTCATCTTTCCAGTGGCACATTTGGATTTCCAAGTTGAGGCCAGGTTCATTCATTCCTTGTCAAATCTTGCATATGCATCACATATCGCATCCCGCATAGCATACCATGTTTGCATCATGTTGTTTGAGCTTTGCACGTGGTTGATTGTGTTTCGTTTGCTTGTTTGTCTTGTTTTGGTAGAGCCGGGAGACGAGTTCGCTAATGAGGAGCCCGTTGAGTTTGCTTTCGAGGATCCAGTCAACTCTGACAACTTTGCAGGCAAGATGATCATACCCTCGAAATCACTTCTATCTTTGCTTTGCTAGATGCTCGCTCTTTTGCTATGCCTATGCTATGATGCCTACCACTTGCTTATCATGCCTCCCAAATTGCCATGTCAAACCTCTAACCCACCATGTCCTAGCAAACCGTTGATTGGCTATGTTACCGCTTTGCTCAGCCCCTCTTATAGCGTTGCTAGTTGCATGTGAAGATTGGAGACCGTTCCTTGTTGGAACATTATTTACTTGTTGGGATATCATTATATTATCTTGTTATCTTAATGCATCTATATACTTGGTAAAGGGTGGAAGGCTCGGCCTCTCGCCTAGTGTTTTGTTCCACTCTTGCCACCATAGTTTCCGTCATATCGGTGTTATGTTCCTGGATTTTGCGTTCCTTACGCGGTTAGGTTATAATGGGAACCCCTTGATAGTTCGCCTTGATTAAAGCTTTTCCAGCAATGCCCAACCTTGGTTTTATCATTTGCCACCTAGCCTCTTTTTCCCTTGGGTTTCCGGAGCCCGAGGGTCATCTTATTTAAACCCCCCCGGGGCCAGTGCTCCTCTGAGTGTTGGTCCAAATCGAGCGATGTCTGGGGCTACTAGGGGAAACTCTGGGTTGGCCTACCCGACGTCTGGCTCATCTGAGTGTGCCCTGAGAACGAGATATGTGCAGCTCCTATCGGGATTTGTCGGCACATTCGGGCAGTGTTGCTGGATTTGTTTTAACTTGTCGAAGTGTCTTGTAGAACCGGGATGCCGAGTCTGATCGGAATGTCTCGGGAGAAGGTCTATTCCTTCGTTGATCGTGAGAGCTTGTCATGGGCTAAGTTGGGACTCCCCTGCAGGGATTTGAACTTTTGAAAGCCGTGCCCGCGGTTATGGGCAGATGGGAATTTGTTAATGTCCGGTTGTAGATAACTTGAACCTTAACTTAACTAAAATGAATCAAGTGTGTGAGTTACCGTGATGGTCTCTTCTCGGCGGAGTCCGGGAAGTGAACATGGTGTTGGAGTAATGCTTGCCGCAGGTTGTTCTCTAGCTATTCGTTCGCGCTTTGCCTTCTCTTCTCGCTCTCTCTTGCGAACAGGTTAGCCACCATATATGCTAGTCGCTTGCTGCAGCTCCACGTATTTTACCTTGCCTTACCTATAAGCTTAAATAGTCTTGATCACGAGGGTGCGAGATTGCTGAGTCCCTGTGGCTCATAGATTACTTCCAAACCAGATGCAGGACCTGATGACTCCGTTCCAGATGACGCGCTTGAGCTCAAGTGGGAGTTCGACGAGGACTCACGCCGTTACTATGTGTCTTTCCCTGATGATCAGTAGTGGTGCCCAGTTGGGGCGATTGGGACCGTGTCGCATGTTGGGTTTTTATTTTATTTTGGCGCCGTAGTCGGGCCATGAGTGATTGGATGATGTAATGCTATTTATGTACTTTGATTGACGTGGCGAGTGTAAGCCAACTATGTATCTCCCCTTTTATTACATGGGATGTTGTGAAGATTGCCTAACTTGCGACATTGCTTTCAATGCGGCTATGCCTCTAAGCCGTGCCTCGACACGTAGGAGATATAGCCGCATCGAGGGCGTTACAAGTTGGTAATCAGAGCCTTCCCCGACCTTAGGAGCCCCCACTGCTTGATCGTTTGTAGTAGCCGTTGTTGAGTCTAGAAAAATGTTTTGAGTCATTTAGGAATTATATATTGGAGAGTTTAGGAATTCTTTTTACTCCCCAGTCTCCTCATCACTCTGGTAAGGCATCCTGACGTAGAGTTTTGACTCTTCTCTTCTCAAATTTCACTAAATTTTTTTAGGATCACGCGGGTATCTTGGAATCATTCCGATGGTTTTGTGACGAGAACATTGTTCTTGGTGCCTCCTGTCTTTAGGGGTTGTGGCAGTGTCCTGGGGAGTTGAGCTCCGAGGTGTTATCGTCACAATTTTATCGTTGCAGTTATGGAATACATGAGTTTAGTACGCCGACATTGAAAATCTCTTTTATGCAGTTCGTTGGTGAGATAACCTCGACACCACCCAGTACTGGGCGGGAGTTCGGGAGTATTGCCATAACTTGTATAACGAATGCTTTTCGAAGGTTGAGGTAGATGGTTTCTTAAGTTTTTCTCGGTTATGTGTTGAAGGATGGATACAGTTGGATGTAGGATTTGCTAGTTTTGGGTGAGATATTATGCTTCCCCTGTATCCCCAACACCTGATTGCATAACCGGAAAGGTTCAGGAGTGTCATAGGTGGGAATTCTTGTAGCTCTAGTTCTTCTTCCACGGATATTTGGTTTGAGATTGGGATTTCTTACCGAGTATTCGTTCTTGATCCATACCTTGTTGATTTATTCCTCTACCTAAATTCTAAGTAGCTTCTCAATTTATGGATATGTGACCATTTCAATTGGAATGCATTCGTTCTTATGTTCGGATGTGAAGACTTTATGTTGCAATTTCAACCCGTTTGATTCAGCTTCATTTTATTTGTCAGTGTGCTAACGGTTGTCACCCTCTTCAGGATGGCTCCCGCTAAGAGCAGCAATAGAAATCAGAATCAGAATCAGGATCTGCCACCTCCTCCTCCTCCGGAGGCATGGCAAGCTATGATGGCCGCAACCAATGCAAACACGCAGTTGATCATGCAAATTCTTCAAGAGCGCAATCAAGCGAACCAAGGCAACCAAGGCAACAATCAGAATCACTTTGCTACACTCAACCAGTTCCTTGCAAATCAGCCAAAGACTATCAGCAATTGTGTTGAGGCAACTGATGCTGACGATTGGCTCGTGGATCTGTGCAAGCATTTCGAGTGCAGTAACGTCAGGCCTCAGGACTTCGTCAAGTTCGCATCCTTCCAACTCAAAGATCAAGCTGCAGAATGGTTCCAGCAGTACAAGGATTCTAGAGGTGGACGTGTGATTACCTGGGATGAATTTCGTCAAGACTTCAAAGCTCACCATATCCCTCAGAGCGTGGTTGAAAGCAAGCATGAGGAATTCCGCAACCTGAAGCAAGGCTCTTTGTCTGTCTATGACTACAACAAGTTGTTTCAGAAGCTCGCCCGCTTTGCTAAGCAGGACATCCCTGATGAGAAGAGCATGATATACCAGTTCAGGGGTGGTCTCAGAGAAGAAATTCAGTTAGCTCTTGTTCTCTTTGAGCCCTTGAGGTACGATGAGTTCTACAACATGGCACTGAAGCAAGAGGCCGCTCAACTGAGGTGTGATGCTTCCAAGAAGCAAGTCAGAGATGCTACTCCTTCTTCCTCTACTCAAGTGGCCAAGCAGCAGAAGTATTGGCTTCCTCCTCCTCCGTTCCGTCAGCCGTATCAGCAGAAGAGCAAAGGTGGCAGTGGATCTTCCCACCCACCCAACCCTGGCTTTCAGAACAAGACTTCGTCTCAAGCTCCAAGATCGAGTGCTCCGTATCACCGTCCGCTTTCAGAGGTCACGTGCAACAAGTGCCAATAGAAGGGTCACTATGCCAACAAATGCTTCAATCAGAGGCGTCTCCCTCCTCCTCCTCCTGTGAGATCGGCAAGTACAGCTGTGGTCAAGCATAACCCCAAGTCTGCCAAGGTCAACTTGATGAATGCAGCTCAAGCAGAGGACTCGTCAGATGTCATCATGGGTAACCTTCCTGTTAATGATATTCCTGCAAAAGTTATTTTTGACACTAGTGCATCGCATTGTTTTATTTCGAGACCATTTGTTTCTAAGCATGAGTTGCCTTTACAAGATTTGCCTAGACAGTTATCTATTGTCTCTCCGGGTAAATTCATGAATGCAAGCGCTATGGCCCCGGATGTTACTATCACGTTGGGCGACTACAAGTTCCTTTCTTCTCCAGTGGTTCTCGGTAATTCGGATATTGATCTTATTCTCGGAATGGATTGGCTTTCTAAGCACAAGGCTCAGCTTGATTGTGCTGCCAGGCAGATTCATTTGACTCATTCATCTGAGGATGTAATTGTCTTTGCCGCTAATGATGACAACATCTGTCTGTTTTCTCTCAATGAGAAGGGTGAACTGGATGCCATCTCGCAAATTCTAGTCGTGTGCGAATATCAAGACGTCTTTCCATAAGAGCTTCCAGGAATGCCTCCGCACCGGCCAGTTGAATTCGTCATCGATCTTGAGCCTGGCACGGAACCAGTGTGCAAGCGTCCGTACAAGCTCGAACCTGAAGAGTTGAAGGAGCTGAAGAAGCAACTCGATATTCAAGAGCGAATGGGTCTCATCCGACCTAGTTCTTCTCCGTGGGGTTGTGGTGTTCTTTTTGTGAAGAAGAAGGATGGAACGGACCGACTTTGTGTTGATTACCGTCCATTGAACAAGAAGACTATCAAGAACAAATACCCACTTCCCAACATCAACGAGCTGTTCGAACAACTCAAGGGTGCCCAAGTATTCTCCAAGCTTGATCTCCGCATGGGTTATCACCAGATTCGAATCCGTGAGCAAGATATTCCCAAGACGGCCTTCAGGACAAGCTATGGTTCATATGAATACACTATCATGTCTTTTGGCCTCGTCAACGCTCCTCCGACGTTCTCTCGCATGATGAACTTCATCTTCAACGCCTACACCAATGACTTCGTTTTGGTCTATCTCGATGACATTCTGGTCTTTTCGAAGAACAAGGAAGATCATGCCAAGCACTTGCGTTTGGTACTCGATAAGCTCAGGGAACACCAGTTCTACGCCAAGTTCTCAAAGTGCAAATTTTGGCCTGATGAGGTTCTTTATCTTGGGAATATCATCTCTGCCAAGTGTGCAGGCCTCCGTACAAGCTCGGACCTGAAGAGTTGAAGGAGCTGAAGAAGCAACTCCATATTCAAGAGCGAATGGGTCTCATCCGATCTAGTTCTTCTCCGTGGGGTTGTGGTGTTCTTTTTGTGAAGAAGAAGGATGGAACGGACCGACTTTGTGTTGATTACCGTCCATTGAACAAGAAGACTATCAAGAACAAATACCGACTTCCCAACATCAACAAGCTGTTTGAACAACTCAAAGGCGCCCAAGTATTCTCCAAGCTTGATCTCCGTATGGGCTATCATCAGATTTGAATCCGTGAGCAAGATATTCCCAAGACGACTTTCAAGACAAGCTATGGTTCATATGAATACACTGTCATGTCTTTTGGCCTCGTCAATGCTCCTCCAACGTTCTCTCGCATGATGAACTTCATCTTCAACGCCTACACCAATGACTTCGTTTTGGTCTATCTCGACGACATTCTAGTCTTTTCGAAGAACAAGGAAGATCATGCCAAGCACTTGCGTTTGGTACTCGATAAGCTCAGGGAACACCAGTTCTACGCCAAGTTCTCAAAGTGCAAATTTTGGCCTGATGAGGTTCTTTATCTTGGGAATATCATCTCTGCCAAGGGCATTGCGGTGAATCCTGAGAAGGTGTCTGCAATTGTGAATTGGGAACCACCTCAGAACGTGAAGCAACTCCGTAGCTTCCTCGGTCTCGCAAGCTATTGTCAAAGATTCGTTGAAAACTTTTCTAAGATCACGAAGCCTCTCTCTAATCTTCTCTAGAAGCACGTCAAGTACATTTGGTCTCCGGAATGTGACATTGCTTTCAACACTTTGAAAGAGAAATTGGCCATTGCTCCAGTTCTAACTCCTCCTGATGAATCCAAACCGTACGAGGTCTTTTGCGATGCCTCTCTCCAAGGTCTCGGTGCAGTGTTGATGCAGGAGAAGAAAGTTGTGGCTTATACCTCTCGCCAGTTGATGCCCAACGAGAAGAACTACCCCACTCATGACCTCGAGTTGGCGGCAGTTGTGCATGCTCTTTTGACTTGGAGACATCTCTTATTGGGAAGAAAAGTGGACATCTTCACTGACCACAAGAGTCTCAAGTACATCTTCACTCAGCCTAATCTCAACCTCAGGCAGACTCGATGGGTCGAAATGATTCAAGAGTATAATCCGAGTATCGAGTATACTCCAGGCAAGGCCAATGTGATTGCTGACGCATTGAGCAGGAAGGCTTATTGCAACAGTCTGATTCTCAAGCCTTATCAACCCGAGCTTTGTGAAGCTTTCCGCAAACTTAATCTGCAAGTTGTTCCTCAAGGTTTCGTTGCCAACCTTCAAGTATCTCCTACCTTGGAGGACCAGATTTGCCAAGCTCAGCTTCTTGATGCTATGGTGAAAAAAGGTGAAGATTGGGATTGCCAAGAGTCAACCCAAGTACAAGTGCTACCGCCTTGATGACAAGGATACTCTCTTCTTCGAGGATCGTATTGTTGTGCCCAAAGGTGACCTTCGTAAAGTGATCATGAACGAGGCTCACAATTCACTCCTCTCCATCCACCCTGGGAGCACGAAGATGTATCAGGACCTCAAGCAGGCTTATTGGTGGACTCGAATGAAGCGCGAGATTGCTCAGTTCATGAATGAATGTGATGTTTGCAGAAGAGTGAAGGCAGAACACCAAAGGCCAGCGGGTCTCCTCCAACCTCTTGCCATTCCAGAATGGAAATTTCACCACATTGAGATGGACTTCGTGACTGGGTTTCCAAAGTACAAGCGTGGCAATGATGCTATATTCGTTGTCATCGACAAACTCACTAAAGTGGCTCACTTTCTGCCTATCAAAGAGTCAATCACTGCAGCTCAATTGGCGGAGCTCTATACCTCTCGGATTGTCTCTTTGCACGGTATTCCACAAGTGATCTCTTCAGACCGTGGCAGCATCTTTACCTCCAAGTTTTGGGATTCTTTTCAGAAGGCCATGGGCACCAACATCGCTTCAGCACAGCTTTCCATCCTCAAACTAGCGGTCAAGTCGAGCGTGTCAACCGGATTCTTGAAGATATGCTCAGGGATTGTGTGATCTCCTTCGGCATGAAGTGGGAGGATTGCCTTCCTTATGCTGAGTTCTCCTACAACAACAGTTTTCAAGCAAGTTTGGGCAAGGCCCCATTCGAAATTCTGTATGGCAGGAAGTGCCGTACACCTCTCAACTGGTCTGAAACCGGTGAACGTCAGCTTCTGGGTAATGACTTAATCACAGAGGCAGAGGAAATGTGCAAAGTCATTCGAGATAACCTCAAAGCAGCCCAATCACGCCAGAAGAGCTACTATGATAGTAAGCACCGTGATTTGGCTTTCGAGATCGGAGATCATGTTTACCTCCGCGTCTCTCCAATGAAAGGCACTCGCCGTTTCGGTATCAAAGGGAAGCTTGCCCCTAGATACGTGGGACCTTTCAAGATCGTCAGCAAGAGAGGCGATCTCGCCTATCAACTCGAGCTTCCTTCAAACTTTGCAAATGTGCATGACGTGTTCCATATGTCTCAGCTCCGCAAGTGCTTCAAGACTCCTGACCGCACCATCAACTTCGAAGACATTGAGCTCCAAGAAGATCTCTCTTATCGTGAGCACCCCGTGGCTATTCTTGAAGAGACTGAATGCAGGACTCGCAACAAGTCAATCAAATTCCTCAAAGTCAAGTGGTCACACCATTCCGACCGTGAAGCCACCTGGGAACGCGAGGATCACCTCCGTTCTGAGTACCCGGCGTTCTTCCAGTCCTAGATCTCGGGACGAGATCCTTTCATAGTGGTGGAGTGTTGTAACACCCCGGATATGATTTACCTAATATGTAATCCAACTCTTGCCGTTTCCGGCGTTAAGTTATTTTATTTTCTCGGGTTCGGGTTTTTGTCTCCGTGTGTTGTTATCGTTGTCATGCATCTCATATCATGTCATCATGTGCATTGCATTTGCATACGTGTTCATCTCATGCATCCGAGCATTTTCCCCGTTGTCTGTTTTGCATTCCGGCGCTCCGTTCTCCTCCGGTGGTCATTTCTACCTTTCTTTCACATGTTATGCCATGTTCACATGCTTACAAATGTATTTTCTGATCCCTTTTGGCTCAAGGTCACTAAGGGACTTTTGTTAAGCTCTTTGAGTAGCTCCATGCTATGCTTTACTTTGCCATGTTCAGTACATGTAGCATATAGTTTTCATGCTCCAAAGTGTGCTATCTGTTCTGAAATTCCAGACAAGTGTTGATTTCACTAAGTCTGAAATCTGTTTACCAAATGCATTTTTGCCATGCTTGTTTGAACCTGTTAATGGATGAATTAGCCGTATCTCAGTGTTCATCTTTTGTTAGGCATCACGAATGGATCCCTGCAATGTATTTTGTTGCCATGTTTGGGTGCTGTAGCATGTTTAACTTGTTGCATTTAGATGGCTACTCGCAGACCGGTGCCATATTTGAATTGCTTGCCATTTCTAAACTGTCGCTCCGATTCCGGCGTTCTTTATATCGTTTTCAAGAGATTTCACCTCACCTTTCCAGTGGCAAACTTGTATTTCCAAGTTGAGGCCAGGCTCATTCATTCCTTGTCAAATCTTGCATATGCATCACATATCGCATCCCGCATAGCATACCATGTTTGCATCATGTTGTTTGAGCTTTGCACGTGGTTGATTGTGTTCCGTTTGCTTGTTTGTCTTGTTTGGGTAGAGCCGGGAGACGAATTCGCTAACGAGGAGCCCGTTGAGTTTGCTTTCGAGGATCTAGTCAATTCTGACAACTGTGCAGGCAAGATGATCATACCCTCGAAATCACTTTTATCTTTGCTTTGCTAGATGCTCGCTCTTTTGCTATGCCTATGCTACGATTCCTACCACTTGCTTATCATGCCTCCCAAATTGCCATGTCAAACCTCTAACCCACCATGTCCTAGCAAACCGTTGATTGGCTATGTTACCGCTTTGCTCAGCCCCTCTTATAGCGTTGCTAGTTGCAGGTGAAGATTGGAGACCGTTCCTTGTTGGAACATTATTTAATTGTTGGGATATCATTATATTATCTTGTTATCTTAATGCATCAATATACTTGGTAAAGGGTGGAAGGCTCGGCCTCTCGCCTAGTGTTTTGTTCCACTCTTGCCGCCCTA
Organism: Triticum aestivum; assembly: GCF_018294505.1. Taxonomy (NCBI): domain Eukaryota; kingdom Viridiplantae; phylum Streptophyta; class Magnoliopsida; order Poales; family Poaceae; genus Triticum; species Triticum aestivum. Next base: position 181,568,835 of record NC_057800.1, read on the forward strand.
GTTTCCGCATATCGGTGTTATGTTCCCGGATTTTGCGTTCCTTACGCGGTTGGGTTATAATGGGAACCCCTTGATAGTTCGCCTTGATTAAAGCTTTTCCAGCAATGCCCAACCTTGGTTTTATCATTTGCCACCTAGCCTCTTTTTCCCTTGGGTTTCCGAAGCCCGAGGGTCATCTTATTTAAACCCCCCCGGGGCCAGTGCTCCTCTGAGTGTTGGTCCAAATCGAGCGATGTCCGGGGCTACCAGGGGCAACTCTGGGCTGGCCTACCCGACGTCTGGCTCATCTGAGTATGCCCTGAGAACGAGATATGTGCAGCTCCTATCGGGATTTGTCGGCACATTCGGGCGGTGTTGTTGGATTTGTTTTAACTTGTCGAAGTGTCTTGTAGAACCGGGATGCCAGTCTGATTGGAATGTCTCGGGAGAAGGTCTATTCCTTCGTTGACCGTGAGAGCTTGTCATGGGCTAAGTTGGGACTCCCCTGCCGGGATTTGAACTTTCGAAAGCCATGCCCGCGGTTATGGGCAGATGGGAATTTGTTAATGTCCGGTTGTAGATAACTTGAACCTTAACTTAACTAAAATGAATCAACTGTGTGAGTTACCATGATGGTCTCTTCTCGGCGGAGTCTGGGAAGTGAACACAGTGTTGGAGTAATGCTTGCCGCAGGTTGTTCTCTAGCTATTCGTTCGCGCTTTGCCTTCTCTTCTCGCTCTCTCTTGCGAACAGGTTAGCCACCATATATGCTAGTCGCTTGCTGCAGCTCCACATATTTTACCTTGCCTTACCTATAAGCTTAAATAGTCTTGATCGCGAGGGTGCGAGATTGCTGAGTCCCTGTGGCTCATAGATTACTTCCAAACCAGATGCAGGACCTGACGACTCCGTTCCAGATGACGCAGTGATTGACTCTTTGATAGGCATAAAGTGAGCCACTTTAGTGAGTTTGTCGATGACAACGAATATAGCATCATTGCCACGCTTGGACTTTGGAAACCCAGTCACGAAGTCCATCTCAATGTGGTCAAATTTCCATTCTGGAATGGCAAGAGGTTGGAGGAGACCCGCTGGCCTTTGGTGTTCTGCCTTCACTCTTCTGCAGACATCAGATTCATTCATGAACTGAGCAATCTCGCGCTTCATTCGAGTCCACCAATAAGCCTGCTTGAGGTCCTGATACATCTTCGTGCTCCCAGGGTGGATGGAGAGGAGTGAATTGTGAGCCTCGTTCATGATCACTTTACGAAGGTCACCTTTGGGCACAACAATACGATCCTCGAAGAAGAGAGTATCCTTGTCATCAAGGCGGTAGCACTTGTACTTGGGTTGACTCTTGGCAATCCCAATCTTCACCTTTTTCACCATAGCATCAAGAAGCTGGGCTTGGCGAATCTGGTCCTCCAAGGTAGGAGATACTTGAAGGTTGGCGAGGAAACCTTGAGGAACAACTTGCAGATTAAGTTTGCGGAAAGCTTCACAAAGCTCGGGTTGATAAGGCTTGAGAATCAGACTATTGCAATAAGCCTTCCTGCTCAATGCGTCAGCAATCACATTGGCCTTTCCTGGAGTATACTCGATACTCGGATTATACTCTTGAATCATTTCGACCCATCGAGTCTGCCTGAGGTTGAGATTAGGCTAAGTGAAGATGTACTTGAGACTCTTGTGGTCAGTGAAGATGTCCACTTTTCTTCCCAATAAGAGATGTCTCCAAGTCAAAAGATCATGCACAACTGCCGCCAACTCGAGGTCATGAGTGGGGTAGTTCTTCTCGTTGGGCTTCAACTGGCGAGAGGTATAAGCCACAACTCTTCTTCTCCTGCATCAACACTGCACCGAGACCTTGGAGAGAGGCATCGCAAAAGACCTCGTACGGTTTGGATTCATCAGGAGGAGTCAGAACTGGAGCAGTGACCAATTTCTCTTTCAAAGTGTTGAAAGCGATGTCACATTCCGGAGACCAAACGTACTTGACGTGCTTCTGGAGAAGATTAGAGAGAGGCTTCGCGATCTTCGAAAAGTTTTCAACGAATCTTCGACAGTAGCTTGCGAGACGGAGGAAGCTACGAAGTTGCTTCACGTTCTGAGGTGGTTCCCAATTCACAATTGTAGACACCTTCTCAGGATTCACCGCAATGCCCTTGGCAGAGATGATATCACCAAGATAAAGAACCTCATCGAGCCAAAATTCGCTCTTGGAGAACTTGGCGTAGAACTGGTGTTCCTTGTGCTTATCGAGTACCAAACGCAAGTGCTTGTCATGATCTTCCTTGTTCTTCGAAAAGACCAGAATGTCATCGAGATAGACCAAAACGAATTCATTGGTGTAGGCGTTGAAGATGAAGTTCATCATGCGAGAGAACGTCGGAGGAGCGTTGACGAGGCCAAAAGACATGATAGTGTATTCATATGAACCATAGCTTGTCCTGAAGGCCGTCTTGGGAATATCTTGCTCACGGATTCGAATCTGGTGATAACCCATGCGGAGATCAAGCTTGGAGAATACTTGGGCACCCTTGAGTTGTTCGAACAGCTCGTTGATGTTGGGAAGTGGGTATTTGTTCTTGATAGTCTTCTTGTTCAATGGACGGTAATCAACACAAAGTCGGTCCGTTCCATCCTTCTTCTTCACAAAAAGAACACCACAACCCCACGGAGAAGAACTAGGTCGGATGAGACCCATTCGCTCTTGAATATCGAGTTGCTTCTTCAGCTCCTTCAACTCTTCAGGTTCGAGCTTGTACGGACGCTTGCACACTGGTTCCGTGCCAGGCTCAAGATCGATGACGAATTCAACTGGCCGGTGCGGAGGCATTCCTGGAAGCTCTTCCGGAAAGACGTCTTGATATTCGCACACGACTAGAATTTGCAAGATGGCATCCAGCTCAACCTTCTCATTGAGAGAAAACAGACGGATGGTGTCGTCATTAGCGGCAAAGACAATTACATCCTCAGACGAATGAGTCAAATGAATCTGCCTGGCAGCACAATCAAGCTGAGCCTTGTGCTTAGAAAGCCAATCCATTCCGAGAATAAGATCAATATCCGAATTACCGAGAACCACCGGAGAAGAAAGGAACTTGTAGTCGCCCAACGTGACAGTAACATCCGGGGCCATAGCGCTTGCATTCATGAATTTACCCAGAGAGACAACAGATAACTGTCTAGGCAAATCTTGTAAAGGCAACTCATGCTTAGAAACAAATGGTCTCGAAATAAAACAATGCGATGCACCAGTGTCAAAAAGAACTTTTGCAGGAATATCATTAACAGGAAGGTTACCCATGATGATATCTGACGAGTCCTCTGCCTGAGCTGCATTCATCAAGTTGACCTTGGCAGACTTGGGGTTATGCTTGACTAGAGCGGTACTTGCCGATCTCACAGGAGGAGGAGGAGGGAGACGCCTCTGATTGAAGCACTTGTTGGCATAGTGACCCATCTGTTGGCACTTGTTGCACGTGACCTCTGAAAGCGGACGGTGATACGGAGCACTCGATCTTGGAGCTTGAGATGAAGTCTTGTTCTGAAAGCCAGGGTTGGGTGGGTGGGAAGATCCACTACCACCTTTGCTCTTCTGATACGGCTAACGAAACGGAGGAGGAGGAAGCCAATACTTCTGCTGCTTGGCCACTTGAGTAGAGGAAGAAGGAGTAGCATCTCTGACTCTCTTCTTGGAAGCATCACACCTCAGTTGAGCAACCTCTTGCCTCAATGCCATGTTGTAGAACTCATCGTACCTCAAGGGCTCAAAGAGAACAAGAGCTAGCTGGATTTCTTCTCTGAGACCACCCCTGAACTGGTATATCATGCTCTTCTCGTCAGGGACGTCCTGCTTAGCAAAGCGAGCGAGCTTCTGAAACAACTTGTTGTAGTCATAGACAGACAAAGAGGCGTGCTTCAGGTTGCGGAATTCCTCATGCTTGCTTTCAACCACGCTCTGAGGAATATGATGAGCTTTGAAATCTTGACGGAATTCATCCCAGGTAATCACACGGCCTCCTCTGGAATCTTTGTACTGCTGGAACCACTCTGTAGCTTGGTCTTTGAGTTGGAAGGAAGCAAACTTGACAAAGTCCTCAGGCCTGACGTTACTGCACTCGAAATGCTTGCACAAGTCCACGAGCCAATCGTCAGCATCAGTTGCCTCCACACAATTGCTGAAGGTCTTTGGCCCATTAGCAAGGAACTGGTTGAGTGTAGCAAAATGATTCTGATTGTTGCCTTGGTTGCCTTGGTTCGCTTGGTTGCGCTCTTGAAGAATTTGCATGATCAACTGTGTGTTTGCATTGGTTGCGGCCATCACAGCTTGCCATGCCTCCGGAGGAGGAGGAGGTGGTGGCGGATCCTGATTCTGATTCTGATTTTGGTTGCTGCTCTTACCGGGAGCCATCCTGAAGAGGGTGACAACTGTTAGCACATTGACAGATAAAAATTTGAAGCTGAATCAAGCAGGATGAAATTGTAACATATAGTCTTCACATCCAAACAAAATGAACAAATGCATTCCACTTGAAATGGTCACATATCCATAAATTGAGAAGCCACTTAGAATTTAGGTAGAGGAATAAATCAACAAGGTACGGATCAAGAATGAATACTCGGTAAGAAATCCCAATCTCAAACCAAATATCCGTGGAAGAAGAACTAGAGCTACAAGAATTCCCACCTATGAAACTCCCGAATCTTTCCGGTTATGCAATCAGGTGTTGGGGATACAGGGGAAGCATAATATCTCACCCAAATCTAGCAAATCCTACATCCAGCTGTATCCATCCTTCAGCACATAACCGAGAAAAACTTCGGAAACCATCTACCTCAACCTTCGAAAAGCATCCGTTATACAAGTTATGGCAATACTCTCGAACTCCTGCCCCAATACTGGGTGGCATCGAGGTTATCTCACCAACGAACTGCATAAAAGAGATTTTCGATGTCGGCGTACTAAACTCATGTATTCCAGAACTGCAATGATAAAATTGTGACGACAACACCTCGGAGCTCAACTCCCCGGGACACTGCCACAACCCCTAAAGACAGGAGGCACCAAGAACAATGTTCTCGTCACAAAACCATCGGAATGATTCCAAGATACCCGCATGATCCTAAAAAAAATTTAGTGAAATTTGAGAAGAGAAGAGTCAAAACTCTATGTCAGGATGCCTTACCAGAGCGGTGAGGAGACTGGGGAGTAAAAAGAATTCCTAAACTCTCCGATATATAATTCCTAAATGACTCAAAACATTTTTCTAGACTCAACAACGGCTGCTAAAAACGATCAAGCAGTGGGGGCTTCTAAGGTCAGGGAAGGCTCTGATACCAACTTGTAACGCCCTCGATGCGGCTATATCTCCTACATGTCGAGGCACGGCTTAGAGGCATAACCGCATTGAAAGCAATGTTGCAAGTTAGGCAATCTTCACAACATCCCATGTAATAAAAGGGAGATACATAGTTGGCTTACACTCGCCACGTCAATCAAAGTACATAAATAGCATTACATCATCCAATCACTCATGGCCCGACTACGGTGCCAAAATAAAAGAACAACCCAACATGCGACATGGTCCCGATCGCCCCAACTGGGCACCACTACTGATCATCAGGGAAAGACACATAGTAACGGCGTGAGTCCTCGTCGAACTCCCACTTGAGCTCAAGCGCGTCATCTGGAACGGAGTCATCAGGCCCTGCATCTGGTTTGGAAGTAATCTGTGAGCCACAGGGACTCAGCAATCTCACACCCTCGCGATCAAGACTATTTAAGCTTATAGGTAAGGCAATGTAAAATATGTGGAGCTGCCTCAAGTGACTAGCATATATGGTGGCTAACCTGTTCGCAAGAGAGAGCGAGAAGAGAAGGCAAAGCGCGAACGAATAGCTAGAGAACAACCTGCGGCAAGCATTACTCCAACACCATGTTCACTTCCCGGACTCCGGCGGCCGAGCCACCTCGCCATCGACGCCCACCGGCCGCCGCGCCACCGCAAGTCCCCGCCGCCGACCATCGTCTCGCCGCCGACGCCGCCCCTCACCGCCGCGGCCAGCGCGCCGGCGAGCTCCACCCTGGCTCCGGCCTCCTCCCCACGAGCAACTCCGGCGAGCTCTTCTTGGTGAAGATTGCCTAACTTGGTTGATTGCCTAACTGGCGACATTGCTTTCATTGCGGCGTTACAAGTTGGTATCTAACCGCATTGAAAGCGTTACACTTGGAGTGGACGCCGGGGAAGCTTCAAGGTGGCCACGAGGCAGGGAGGTGCGCCTGTCCCCCTAGCGTGCCCCCACCCTCGTGGGCCCCTTGGTGGCTCCCCTGACCGACTTCTTTCGCCTATATATGTCCATATACCCTAAAAACATCGGAGAACAGAATAGATTGGGAGTTCCGCCGCCAGAAGCCTACGTAGACACCGAAAACCAATCTAGACCCGTTCCAGCACCCTGCCAGAGGGGGGAATCCCTCTCCGGTGGCCATCTTCATCATCCTGGCGCTCTCCATGACGAGGAGGGAGTAGTCCACCCTCGAGGCTGGGAGTATGTACTAGTAGCTATGTGTTTGATCTCTCTCTCATGTTCTTGAGGTGATACGATCTTGATGTATCGCGAGCTTTGCTATTATAGTTGCATCTTATGATGTTTCTCCCCCTCTACTCTCTTGTAATGGATTGAGTTTTCCCTTTGAAGTTATCTTATCGGATTGAGTCTTTAAGGATTTGAGAACACTTGATGTATGTCTTGCACGTGCTTATCTGTGGTGACAATGGGATATCATCTGATCCACTTGATATATGTTTTGGTGATCAACTTGTGAGTTCTGTGACCTCGTGGACTTATGCATAGGGGTTGGCACACGTTTTTGTCTTGACTCTTCGGTAGAAACTTTGGGGCACTCTTTGAAGTTCTTTGTGTTGGTTGAATAGATAAATCTGAGATTGTGTGATGCATATCATACAATCATACCCACGGATACTTGAGGTGACATTGGAGTATCTAGGTGACATTAGGGTTTTGGTTGATTTGTGTCTTAAGGTGTTATTCTAGTACGAACTCTATGATAGATCGAATAGAAAGAATAGCTTCATGTTATTTTACTACGGACTCTTGAATAGATCGATCAGAAAGGAGAACTTTGAGGTGGTTTCGTACCCGACCATAATCTCTTCGTTTGTTCTCCGCTATTAGTGACTTTGGAGTGACTCTTTGTTGCACGTCGAGGGATAGTTATATGATCCAATTATGTTATTATTGTTGAGAAAACTTGCACTAGTGAAAGTACGAACCCTAGGCCTTGTTTCCTAGCATTGCAATACCGTTTGTGCTCACTTTTAACACTTGTTACCTTGCTGTTTTTATATTTTCAGATTACAAAAACCATTATCTACTATCCATATTGCACTTGTATGACCATCTCTTCGCCGAACTAGTGCACCTATACAATTTACCATTGTATTGGGTGTGTTGGGGACACAAGAAACTCTTTGTTATTTGGTTGCAGGGTTGCTTGAGAGAGACCATATTCATCCGACGCGTCCCACAGATTGATAAAACTTAGGTCATCCACTTGAGGGAAATTTGCTACTGTCCTACAAGCCTCTTCACTTGGAGGCCCAACAACGTCTACAAGAAGAAGGTTGTGTAGTAGACATCAACCCTCTTGGTCTCTGGTGGTGCAACTCTGGATTTCTTGCTCTTGCCGATGGAGTTCTCTGGCACGTCCTCAACGGTAGCACAACATTCCGAAGAGGTGCGCTTGCCGGAGTGGGTTCAAGAGGTCTTGCCGGTCTTCTTCTTCCCTCCCGGGGCTTCAGTGGCAGGAGCAAGTACCTTGGCGGCAGCTGCTGCAACTTCTTCTCGGTTGAGTTGGTCAGTGCGGATCAACGCGTCCTTCTTGTCGGAGGGGACGGTGATGATGGTCATCGGCCCAGGCATCTTCAGCGTGTTGTAGGCATAGTGCGACGTCTCCATGAACTTGGCTAGTGTCCGGCGGCCGAGGATCCCGTTGTAGGGCACGGGGATCTCGGCTACATCAAAGACAATCCTCTTCGTCCTGTAGTTCAACTCGCCTCCAAACGTCACAGGCAATGTGACCTTCCCCTTCGGCTGGCTCCTTCCCAGGTTGACCCCTTGAAACGCACCCGTTTCCTCGAGGTCTCCATTAGGAATTTGCAGCCTTTTGATCACAATGGGTGAGATCAAGTTCAGACCGGCCCCGCCGTCAACCAGCATCTTGTTCACCTTGAGGTTGCGTATCGTTGGTGAGACCAACAATGGAAAACACCCGACCGCAATTGTGCGTTCAGGGTGGTCCTCGGCGTCAAAGATGAGGGGCGTGCTGGACCACTTCAGTGGCTTCTAAGCGTCGAACGAGGGCTCCACTACTGTAATCTCACGCGCCCACTGTTTGAGCTGGCGGTGAGAAGTATGCAGCGAGGCGCCACCATCGACGCACATGGCCTCCGTAGCCTTCTGGAACTCATGCTCATCGTCCTCGTCATCCTCGTCATGATCATCGTCTTCCTGCTTCTTGTCGCGGCCCCGAGCGGGCCTCTCTTGTTGGTTATCCTTGCCGTGGCGACCTCCTTGGCCGCCACGCTTCTTGCCGGATCCTTCGGCACCATCTTGGCCCTTCTCCTTGTCCCGCCTCTCATACTCGACCTTTTGCTTTTCAGCAAGCAGCTCAACTTGTTGACAGTTTTGGAGGTCATGGCCTTTGGTGCGGTGGATCTTGCAGTACTACTTGTCAGAGCCCCCTGGCTTGTCGGCAGCTGCCAAGGCCCGGCAAGCGGCGCACCCGGCAATCTCCTTGCCGGGGTCGTCTTCCTTGGCCTTCTTGGCGGCGCTGGTGTCATCGGATCCCTCGACGGCAAGCACGGTCTTTCCCTTGAGATTCTTGTTGCGACGCTGACCCTTCTTCGTCGGGGCGGCGGTGTCTTCGTCGGTAGAATCAGTTTCCGCGCCGGCCTCTTCGCCGGGGTACTTCCTCCCCTCTTCTTCCCGAGCCCATCTATCGTCCAGAATGTAAAGTTTGGGCACATCCTTGAACTTGTTCATTGCCAGCTCTTCACGCATCTTGCGGTTGCGCACATTCTGATGGAATGCGCTGATCATGGCGGCAGGGTGAACATCTGGGATGTTGTATTGCACTCGGCTGAACCTCTGCATGTACTTGCGCAGGTTTTCACCTTCCTTCTGGGGAATGATATGCAAATCACTCGCCTGGCCATGAGCTTGGTAGCCTCCAGTGAAGGCACCAACGAACTCATGACACAGGTCCGACCAAGAAGAAATGGAATCCGCCGGCAAGTGCATCAACCAAGACATGACATTGGGTTTCAGGGCCAACGGGAAGTAATTGGCAAGCACCTTATCATCACAAGCCCCAGCGTCTTGCATCGCGATGGTGTAGATGCTGAGGAACTCTGACGGGTGAGTCTTGCCATTGTACTTCTCGCCGACATCGGGCTTGAACATGCGGTGGGACGGCCACTAGAATTGCTGCAGCTCACGGGTAAAGGCGGGGCAACCCACCTCGTAAGGTAGGCCGCCGGAGCCTCCCGACGCTGGCGGTCCATGGCAGGCCCCGCCCGCCTATCTGACTGGTGGCATGTATCGCGCCGGCGTTTGATGATGGTTCGAGCATCTTCATGGGCTTGCTCCTGAAGAACCTGGCGTTGGTCGCGGTGGGTCCGTGGGTCAGACGACGCTATGGAAATGTTATCACAAGCGTCATCACGATGGACCAACATCCCCGGTGGCTGGCATGGAGGAGGAGAGTGCACCGTGTCCGCGGCACCTCCGGCCCCTCCATCGCTGGCGTGCAGTGGTTCGCTGGAGCGCCGGCCTGAGGGTCCCGCCGACTATGGCTCATCTTTGTTGGCGACGCCTATGAGGCTCCGGATAGTGGCTCTCCACTCGTCGAGCTTCTCCGCAGCAGGAGGGAAGTCGAGGAGCAGTTGCCCGCGTGCCAAAGCTTCTGCTGATGTGGGTGGCGGAAAAAGCTACGTGGACCGTGGCGCGCTTCGATTTCTAACCACGTTAGAAGGAGCTTTGTCATGGCCCGGCGGCAGTGTGCCATTTTCGCCAGCACTTCGGCGGGCATGCTGGCCTCCTTTGTCCCGCAAATGACGCACAGGACTCTTCCCACGGTGGTGTCTAGGGTCACCTGTAACACCCTCGATGCGGCTATATCTCCCACGTGTCGAAGCACGACTTAGAGGCATAACCGCATTGAAAGCAATGTCGCAAGTGAGGTAATCTTCACAACAACCCATGTAATACATTAAGGGAAAAGGATACATAGTTGTCTTACACTCGCCACGTCACACAAATAGCATAAATAGCATCACATTCATCCAGTTACACTCAAGGTCCGACTACGGAACAAAAATAAAGATAAACCGCCAAATGCAACATAGTCCCCGATCGCCCCAACTGGGCACCACTACTGATGATCTGGGAAAGACATGTAGTATCATCCTGAGTCCTCATCAAACTCCCACTTGAGCTCTGTCGAATCACCTGGAGCGGTATCATCGGTCCCTGCATCTGGTTTTGGAAGGAATCTGTGAGTCACGGGGACTCAGCAATCTCACACCCTCGCGATCAAGACTATTTAAGCTTATAGGTAAGGTAAAGGTATGATGTGGAGCTGCAGCAAGCGACTAGCATGTATGGTGGCCAACATATGCAAGTGAGAGCGAGAAGAGGAGGCAAAGGCATGGTCGATGAACTATGATCAAGAAGTGATCCTAGCACAACCTACGATCAAACATAACTCGAGACCGTGTTCTCTTCCCGGACTCCGCCGAAAAGAGACCATCACCACCACACACTCAGTTGATTCATTTTAATTAAGTTAAGTTCAAGTCTTCTACAACCGGACATTAACAAATTCCCATCTGCCCATAACCGCAGGCATGGCTTTCGAAAGATCAAATCCCTACAGGGGTGTCCCAACTTGGCCCATCACAAGCTCTCACGGTCAACGAAGGATATTCCTTCTCCCAAGACAATCCGATCAGACTCGGCATCCTGGTTACAAGACATCTCGACAATGGTAAAACAAGTCCAGCAACACCGCCCGAATGTGTCGACAAATCCCGATAGGAGCTGCACATATCTCGTTCTCAGGGCACACTCAGATGAACACTACGTACAACTAAAACCAGCCCTCAAGTTTCCCCGAGGTGGCGCTGCAAGTGGCTCTGTTTTGGACCAACACTCAGAGGAGCACTGGCCCGGGGGGTTTAATAAAGATGACCCTCGGGCTCCGGAAACCCAAGGGAAAAAGAGGCTAGGTGGAAAATGGTAAACCAATGTTGGGCATTGCTGGAGGAGTTTTATTCAAGGCGAACTGTCAAGGGGTTCCCATTATAACCCAACCGTGTAAGGAACACAAAAACCGGGAATATAACACCGATATGACAGAAACTAGGGCGGCAAGAGTGGAACAAAACACCAGGCATAAGGCTGAGCCTTCCACCCTTTACCAAGTATATAGGTGCATTAAGATAAACAAGATAATATGATGATAACCCAACAATAAACAATGTTCCAACGCGGAACAAACTTCAATCTTCACCTGCAACTAGCAATGCTATAAGAGGGGCTGAGCAAAGCGGTAACATAGCCCAAACAATGGTTTGCTAGGACAAGGTGGGTTAGAGGTTTGACATGGCAATATGGGAGGCATGATAAGCAAGTGGTAGGTATCACAGCATAGGCATAGCAAAAGAGCGACCATCTAGCAAGCAAAGATAGAAGTGATTTCGAGGGTATGGTCATCTTGCCTGCAAAGTTCTCTGAGTTGACTTGATCCTCGTAAGCGTACTCAACGGGCTCCTCGATCACGTACTCGTCTCCCAGCTCTACCCATAATAAGAACAACAAGCAAAAGGAACACAATCAACCACGTGCAATGCACAAACAACATGATGCGAACATGGTAGGATATGCGGGATGCGATATGTGATGCATATGCATGATTCAGAAAGGAATGATTGAACCTGACCTCAACTTGGAAATCCAAGAGTGCCACTGGAAAGAGGAGTTGATTTCGGTCGAAATCGATATAAAGATCACCAGAATCGGATGCACGGTTCGGAAATGACAAGCAAAACAAATATGGCACCGGTCTGCGATAAACAACACGAAGCCTTCTAAATGCATCAAGAACAACATGATACAGCACTCCAACATAGCAACAAAATACATGGCAGGGATCCACTCAAGATGCTTGAGAAAATATGAACACTGAGCTACAGCTAATTCACTCAATAGCAAGCTCAAACAAGCATGGCAAAAGTGCAAATGATAACAGGTTACAGACTTAGTGAAAATAACAAGTCTGGAATTTAACATCAGGAAGCAATGTTTAGAGCACGAAAACTACATGCTACAGGAACATATCATGGAAAAGCAAGGCATGGTATGAAGCTATCCAAAGCATACAACAAAAGTCCCTTACTGACCATAAGCCAAAAGGGATCAGAAAATACAATTGCAACCACGTGAACATAGCAATTATCGTTAACAGATTCAGACTTAGTGAAAAACTGGAACATGGCAAAACAGATAACAAGTAGACATGTTTACGAGCTCAATGCACTCACCACGAGGCATTGCATGACAAACTAAGCATACACCCAGCAAGTAGACATGGCATGGAAGCTAGACATGGCAAGAACCACAACATAGCATGCATGAATCAACTACAACAAGCTCGGCAAAATTGCTAAACATGTCAACAATCTGCCAGGAACATTTATAGCAAAAGTAGAGCTCGATTGACTCAAGCTAGGGTGCTCCACAAATGCAAACAAAGACATGGATGGATACATCACCACAATATCTACAAAACATCCTTACTGATCATGCTCAAAAGAGGCACAGATCACTAGGTAACAACATGAACATATGGCATAAAAATAAGGACAGGGCAGAGATAGAATATTTGTAAGTCCCTGAAATCAGCAACATTAAGTGACCTACTTTGCATGCTTGTGCTAGTCACCACAGAGATCACAAAAATACATGGCATACACCCCTGTAAAGATGGCATGGCATACTTCAAAACTCATGTAGAGCTCAGGATCATATCATGCACACATTAATCATGGAAAAAATGACAAAAGTGCATTTGCTGATATGAAACTGAAACTAACATCACATAGCCCTCTTCTAACAACATTTCGGGCATCAAGATGAGCTCAAATGAAAATTATGCAATGAGACAAAATGGATACTCATCGAGACGAACATTTCGATATGCTACACGCATGAATCGGAGCCACGGTGTTGAAGTTATGATGCGTCAAATTATGCAAAAAGTTAGGGTTTCGGAGGGAAAAAGTCAACCAAGATATTTTGGATCTGAGATCTGGCACTGTAGCACCACGAGGTCGCCGGAGTTTCCCTATTCGCCGGAGAAGAAAAAAACGAGGCGGTCGGAGGAGGACGTCGCCGGACTTGGAGGCGCTCGCCGGCGCGTGGGCGGAGGAGGACGGACGGCGGGGTAGCTGCGGCGACGAGGCACGGCCTCGGGCGTCGAGCGAGGCAGCCGGGTCGGGTCGGTGACCGGGCGAGGCGGCGATGGACGGCAATGGCGCGGCGACGGCGGTGCGCGCCGGCGCCGAGGACGACGGCGGCGGGGAACTGAGGAGCGGGGCGCTGCGGCTCGGCCCGGCTCGGGCCTCGGGAGGGCCGGCGATGGGCTTGCCCGGGCTAGCGGCGCGGGGGCGGTGAGGCGCCACATGGAGGGATATGAGTGGTTGGCGGCGGCGGGCGGACGCGTCCGGTTGCAGCCGGACGTGTCCGATGGCGGCGGAGCTGATTTCTAGGGTTAGGGGGAGAGGAGATCCGGGAATTAGAAATGGGGGTCTATATATAGAGGTAGAGGGAGCTAGGAAGCTCCAAATGAGGTGCGGTTTGCGGCCATGCGATCGTGATCGAACGACCTAGGTGATGGAGGGGTTTTTGGTGGGTTTTGGGCCACTTTGGATGGGTGTTGGGCTGCAACACACACGAGACCTTTTCGGTCCATTGGTTAACCGTTGGAGTATCAAACGAAGTCCAAAAGGTACGAAACTTGACAGGCGGTCTACCGGTAGTAAACCAAGGCCGCATGACAAGTCTCGGTCCAATCCGAAAACGTTTAACACCCACACATGAAAAGAGGTAGAAAGGGACACCGGAGGACATAGGAGCACCGGAATACAAAATGGACAACGGGGAAAATGCTCGGATGCATGAGACGAACACGTATGCAAATGCAATGCACATGATGACATGATATGAGATGCATGACAAAGAAAAAACACACGGAGACAAAAACCCAACAACGAGGAAATATCATAACTTAGTGCCGAAAATGGCAAGAGTTGGAATACAGATAAGGCAAGTTACATCTGGGGTGTTACATCACCGGCGTGGTGATGTTGCTCGTCGCACACAACCTAGGAAGAGAACACTGTGGGCGCCTGGGTGGGCATCTTGGAGGTCGCCGCGCCACCCGTGGGTGGCATGGCGACGCCCCGGAGGGTCCCGTGCCTCCTGCGGGGGGCCCAGCTCCGTCTCTGGATTTTGGGGCGTGCGGCCCGTCGCCTTGCGTACGAACGACACCGCTCGCCATGCTCTGACTGCCAGAGCAATGTTGGTGCTCGCGGGCTGCGCCTCGGGTCCTGTCCACGATTGGCCCTCTGCTCGCCCTCACTGGTACGGGTCATCTGGCTCCCAACAAACCGACTATCGTGGCCGCCTTCTTCTTGGGAGCCATGACGATGAAGAACCGCTAGGCTGACTGCCAGACTAGATTTTCACAACTGCGCCCCCTACCTACGCGCCAAAGATGTCGGTGGAAACGACACCTATGGGGTCACTAGGATCCCTTCTACGGTTGGCGAGCGCAAGCTTGTGCAAAGGGCGGGCGGGTCTGACAGGAAGCACACGGATCGTTTACCCAGGTTCGGGCAGCGAAGATGCGTAATACCCTAGTCCTACTTTGGTGGATGTATTTGAGTGTTCTTGTGTTCTTGAGCTAGCTATGGGGTGTAACTTGCCCAAAAGAGCCGAATCCCTCTCCTGGTCGCCTCAGACCTCCTTTTATAGGAAAAGGGGTTGCCACAGTGGCACATAGGAGGTGGAAAGGTCTATAGTCGATAAGCCTATCCTCTGGGACCGTCAGACAAATGCATTTAATGTGCTGCCGACGTGCCCCCCTTGCTTTATCGGGGACACCGGGGAAGCACGTCCCAGCCATCGCCGCCTCTCCTAGCCTTGACACGCGTCCGAGCTGATGAGGCATCGCGGCGCCATGTTGGTTGGCTACTGGGCTGGCGCCTCAGGTCATGAAGGGTCGCATGCCGCCACGCAGGTGCTTGCTGAGTCTGTGTAGAGGCCGCCCGTCGCCACGCAGGTGCCTGCCCAGCTAGTTGAGCTAGCAACTGCTTGGGGACGGTGGTGGAGTCTTGGCTGGCGCGGGCCTGGCAATTGCCCCGCTGATGCCCTCGGCAAGGGTATTGCCGTGGCCTTGCAGTCGTCCCCGGCAAGGGTCTTGCCGGGGGTCCTGTGGATTTTGTCGGCTAGGATCCCGCCGAGGGTCGCCGTCTTCTGGTCCTCATCTGATCTTACATGTTTTATGATCTTGACGAAGATTTGCATGCCACCACAGAGGCGCCTCCCGAGCCTTGGTTCCAATGTAGTTGGTTGGGTTGGAGCCTGTGGGCTCAAGGGTGGCTTGCTCCGCTGGCATCGGGCAAGTCGCCCCAGCAAGGCTCTTACGGAGGCTGCGGAGGCTGCCTCGGCAAGGATCTTGCCGAGGGAGTCCACCTCACCCTCTTTGCTCTCCTGCGTTTCTGGTCTTGGCGTTTCCTTGGTTGTCTCGTGCTTCGGCTTCTCTCCGGCTTCCCTCCTGTACCCTGCTAAGTGTGGCCGTGGCGCGCGGCTCTGACTGCCCGTGCACAAGTAAAGGGGTCAAAAGGAGAGCCCCTACTTTTGTACACCGACACCATTTATTAATCTAATTGACATTTCATATTAAGCACGCAATATATTTCATTTCCATATTAAGGAAGCCGAATTTCATAATTAAAATACATCAGAGTACAACATGATATAACTTCATCACTCAACTACCCCATTACACAACTGTACCGGCAGCAAGTTCCACATGCAACATGTAGAATCATTCAAAATTAGCATCATAGACGATATATAGACAGATGCATCTCATCCGGAAAACTGCTGAAGCGAAAGGCGAACATTGAGCCGTCATTCATGTTGAAGGTCTTTGCAACTTTAGGCCAATGCCTGTGGATGATTGACCGTCCGTCCTTCACCCTCTTCAGGCACACTTCAATATTGAACCGTGGGTGTTGTATGAAAACCTTCCTCGCCTCCTTGGCATAGAGGTGGTTTGAGAGGTAATCATCAGTGAACTACTTTGGAAAGGCCTGAAAACAAGGATGTGCATAAATATCTTCTCTATATTGGAAATGGGGCAAAGGAATAAAAAAAGGCAAGGTATAATAGTTAGTACCATCTTGTAGTGAATTGATGTCTTGTTCATTGTGCAGACAAAGATCTTGTTGTTTTTTTGTCGCTAATTTCTTTATCCTAACAATCTTTCTGAGTTTCTTGATTTGATCGATATTCATGGACAACTCATTTCCCCATATGCAAAAAGGGTCAAACAGTGGGTCAAAATCTCCAACACCAGGACCTACATGTGCAAGACCAAATTGTTAAAAACCAAAATATTAGAATGGTTCCTGCAATTGCACAATAATGTGCTATTAGACAATGGACCATGCATGTGCTAACCTCGATTTTAAACCTCAGTGCTTCCCATTGTTTCCCTGCAACACATATAAGGTAGTTAGTCATCAGGTTAAGTAAGGGTTTGCATGCTATCAGTAAAATATGTTGATGAAAAATAAGCACATTGAAGATTCATCAGATTAATTGAAGCCACACGGAAAACCCATTTACCCAAACCAAGCATGATTAAGAACTAGGAAATATAGCACTTGTATATCTTTCTCATGTATTAAGTGAAGCCAAATTCATTTATTCCCCACATGCACAACAATACAAAATTCTACCCATGACAATTGGACATCGCATTGCATAATTGAACCAAGCAGTTAACTAAACACCACAACAAATGAACCAAACATTAACTAAGCACCACATTGCACAATATAACATACTCCTAATAGAAGATCGGAGAGTTAATCAAACAGTTAACTACAAGCAATTGTAGCAATTGTATTTGTTTCTCATGTATTTACTACAGCCAAATTCAATTTATTCCTCACATGGTATACAATAATAGACTGCACCCACAATTTTGTAAAGATAAATTTGATTTATTTCTCACATGGAAGACAATACAAAATTGCAGCCTGAAAAATTGAACATCACATTTGCAGAATTGAACCAAATAGTTAACTGAAGACGACAACTAATTAACAAAACGGTTAATAAGTGAGCACCACACTGCACGACATATAGAACATATACACTAGAGCAACAGATTGCATGATGAAATTAGATAGCACAATTCACTAGAATTTGTGAAGGAAAGGTAGGAGCAGCACACGCAACGGGTAAACTGAGCATGCTTAACCGGTGTAGCTAGCAATTGGCAAGGTGCTCCTATAAGAACTGGGGGTCGGCACGAATGGCAGCCATCGTGACCTCATCCGCGCGTGCGGCCGTGATTTGCTTCTCCGCTACCAAATGCTCCTTGAGGTCCTGGCTATACTGCGTGCACCATTGCTTAGGCCGGCGCTTTTTTGGTGGAGGGGTCGGTGATTTGGGTGGAAGGTGTCGTGCTCGCGCTGGTGGTCAGGGCATGTGGGATGTGGAAGATGGAGGAGGATGGGGGTCGGGTGTGGATTACCTGCCTGGATAGAGGAGGTCGAGCAACGTGAAGGAGGGTCGCTGACGAGGAGGTGGCGGCGCTGCAAGCAAGGAGTGAAGGTTTCAACTTGGCAAGGAAGGCAGAAAGAGGGGAAATGTGGCTTTTGGTAAGGGGGAGGGGGCAGGGAGGTAGATATTTCTGCGGAAGCCGAAAATTTAGAATCGCTTCAGCCAAAAAACTGGCACGCAAAGTGTCATCAGACACGGTCCCTTATTCAGAACTGTGTACGATATGTGGACATCACAAATGATTCAGATAGCTTAACCTGTGTGTCATGAGTTTGAACGTCAAAAATTTTGGTTCGAATTTCCATGGTTACAGTGGTCATCCATGTCATTGCATAATTTGGGTACACAAAGGAGACTACAGCACACCCACACTTCTTAATCGAGCAAGTTCAGCAATTAAACAGAGCTAGCTTACCTAAACATTACTCTAACAAATTAAAGACTGTCACTCTTAATTAAACAAAACAAAGAGTACTACGCAGCGACGCAACTGTCGGCCGGCTTGTAGGCGACCATTTCCTGCGTGTTCAACTGCTCTATGTGTGTGGTTGCTTGCGGTTTAGGCGGTCGCGGCGCGCTCTGCTCGCGTCCCGCCGCGCGTGCTCTGCTCTCGCGTCCCTCCGGGTGCTCTGCCCTCATCCCTCCACGTGCGCTGCCAGTGTTTTGGGCCGGCACACGATCACACATGTTCGTGTGCAAGCGGTTGCACCGGGCGCGGCACGACGATGCAGTTACCCGCTGCAAAAACTGCCATGCGGACGCACCAAGAATCCATGCTGCCCGGCCCCTTTTATTCCTGCGGCCATTTACCTTCACCTCTCGTCACACACAACACAATGAGCACACCCACGAGGACACATACAGAGAGGACATCCAACGGTTCCAATGGCGCTCCCGGTGGCTCCAATGGCGCTCCCAGCGGCCGACGACGACAACGGCGGGCAGTTCACCACGCATCACGTAGTGGACACCCACGTGAGGGGGAAGGTCCTCTCGGTGGTGTAGACGAATGATATGGTCTTGGTGGAGAGCTCCATCCAAACTATGGAGCAGTTCCTTGCCAAGGACAAGTACCGAGTGGTCGACTTCGACCTTGAGTACACCATCGGTCGTGTCGGGCACGATCAGAAGGTTGTTGTCGCCCAGTTGTGCGTGCGACATGATGCCCTCGTCTACCACTTCCACCTTGCCACAAGGCCTTGCGAGCGTTTCTCCAGGTTTATCAATAGCTCCGACTGTAGTTTCGCTATGGTGGACAGCACCAACGATATAAAAGCGCTCAAGGTTTCGGACTTGAAATGCCTGAATCTTATCAACATCCAGCACCACTACAAGGTCTGGGGCAGAGACAAAAGCAAACTGAACTCCCTGGTTGACCTCGCCTCGGCCATCATCGACCCTTACTATGCGAAGATGAAGCAAGAGAGCAATAAGGACAAGAACACCTGGCATAGTGTGTGGCATAAGAGACTGGATGAACAACATATCAAGTATGCGACCATGGACGTGTACACAAGCTACGAGATGTACAGGCGGATCGTTGACATGAGGAATTGTCTTCTTCCTGACCCAGACGAGGGATCGAGCCACATAGCAGTGGCGGGAGCGTCACAAGAAGTATATGACTAGACGATCGTTACTCCTACTTTAGAATGCATGCAATTGTTTATTGAGGTGTGTGCGAACGATCTGTATAGTTACTTATGTAATTGGATGTTTATTTCAGTTATATATATATACATGTTATTCTATTGTAGACAGAGCAATTCACACGGCTTATTAGCAGCAATCGTCTGTGTTATTATTGGTCTTCGCACACATTTCGGATTATGGACCTGTTTGCCGCGTATCACACACATCTTGTTCAGTTAAACCGTTTCCATTATGTTGCCTAATCACACACAGTTCATCCCAGTGAACCGTATGCTGTATATCGCACACGCCTTTATCTGGCTGCCCATTTCTTTTGTGCCTCCTCATCCCAAACAATTAATTGAGCTGAACCGTATGCCCTGCATCGCACACGCAACTAAATTCTGAACCATGTTTGATGCATCTGTCATCGCATATGTTTTGCACCTTTTTGGACGGTTTTTTACACCACTGTTTGCGATTATGGCATCGCACATAGTTTCGCCGAAGAGTCTCTGATCGTAGTGTCGCGTTTGGACCATCCTGTATTAGTGCATGCATAGGTATGCGTTGAGTGACATGGCATTTTAATTCCAAAAAATTTAAAAATGATCAGAAAAACATGAAACCTTGGTTGATTTAATGTCATGCCACCAAGATGATGTGGTAAAAATTGGCCTGTTTGACGAAACTTTGGGCACACACCCCTCACAAACTGGAGCAACTCACTAGAAGGTTCGTGGTTCCGAGAGGGAACATTTCATGTTTGATGACGAACGGGAGATAGCTTCCTCTTACGACCTTCAATTTTTTTCTACGTCTAACATGCACTAATACAACTGTCATGTGAATTTTTTGAAAATTCCAGGGGTCATTTGACCTTTTAAAGACATTTAAGTGATTTTCTAGCCATTTAATGACCGTAATTCAAATTTGAACTACATCTACATGCAACGCCTAACCATAATGGTTTGAAAAATCATATTTTTGTGTACTTGTGTGCGAGGTAATTCCATGTGCAGTAAATTAGAAGGAATTTTCAAACATATTGGTCTCAAGGCATGGGCACACATGCATGGAGTGCCATGGCATTTTAATTCAAAAAGTTAAAAAATGATCAGAAAAACATGAAACCTTGCTTGATTTAATGTCATGCCACCAAGATGATGTGGTAAAAAAATTGGCATGTTTGACAAAAGTTTGGACACACACCCCTCACAAACTGGAGCAACTCACTAGAAGGTTCGTGGTTCCGAGAGGGAACAATGCATGTTTGATGACGAATGGGAGATAGCTTCCTCTTACGGCCTTCAATTTTTTTTATGTTTAACGTGCACTAATAGAACTGTCTTGTGAAAATTTGGAAAGTTTCAGGGCTCATTTGACCTTTTAAAGACATTTAAGTGATTTTCTTACCATTTAATGACCGTAATTCAAATTTGAACTACATCTACATGCAATGCCTAAGCATAACGGTTTGAAAAAAAAATCATATTTTTGTGTACTTGTGTGCGAGTTAATTCCATGTGTAGTAAATTAGAAGGAATTTTCAAACATATTGGTCTCAAGGCATGGACACACATGCATGGAGTGCCATGGCATTTTAATTCCAAAAAACTAAAAAATGATCATAAAAACATGAAACCTTGCTTGATTTAATGTCATGCCAGCAAGATGATGTGGTAAAAAAATTGGCATGTTTGACGAAAGTTTGGACACACACCCCTCACAAATCGGAGCAACTCACTAGAAGGTTTGTGGTTCCGAGAGGGAACAATGCATGTTTGATGATGAACATGAGATAGCTTCCTCTTACATCCTTCAAATTCTAGGTTCGCCATGGTCTAGTAACATGACTTCCAGAACAGGATTACCGTACCACTCTGGTGCGGATCATGCTTTGGTTGACCTACGAGGTTCAGTAGTAACTTGATTTGAAGTTTCATGATCATCATCATTAGCTTCCTCTCTAGTCAGTGTAGGCATCACGGGAACGTATTTCTCTGACGAGCTACTTTCCAAATTGAGAAAAGGTACAACTACCTCATCAAGTTCTACTTTCCTCCCACTCACTTCTTTCGAGAGAAACTCCTTCTCTAGAAAGGTTCCATTCTTGGCAACAAAGATCTTGCCTTCAGATCTGTGGTAGAAGGTGTAGTCAATTGTTTCCTTATGGTATCCTCTGAAGACCCACTTCTCCGATTCGGATTCGAGCTTATCAGGCTGAAGCCTTTTGACATAAGTGTCGCAACCCCAAACAATAGCTTAGGTTTCTTGCCAAACCATAGTTCATACAGTGTTGTCTCAACGGATTTAGACGGTGCCCTATTTAACGTGAATACATCTATCTCTAATGCATAACCCCAAAATGATACTGGTAAATTGGTAAGAGACATAATAGATCGCACCATATCTAATAAAGTACGCTTACGACGTTCTAACACACCATTTCGCTGTGGTGTTCCAGGTGGCGTGAGTTGTGAAACTATTCCACATTGTTTTAAATGAAGGCCAAACTTGTAACTCAAATATTCGCCTCCACGATCAGATTGTAGAAACTTTATTTTCTTGTTACAATGATTCTCCACTTCACTCTGAAATTCTTTGAACTTTTCAAATGTTTCAGACTTGTGTTCCATTAAGTAGATATACCCATATGTGCTCAAATCATATGTGAAGGTCAGAAAATAACGATACCCGTTGCGTGCCTCAACACTCATCGGACCGCATACATCGGTATGTATTTACAATAAGTCATTGGCTCGCTCTATTGTTCTGGAGAACGGAGTTTTAGTCATCTTGCCCATGAGGCATGGTTCACAAGTATCAAATGATTCATAATCAAGTCATTCCAAAAGCCCATCTGCATGGAGTTTCGTCACGCGCTTTACACCAATATGACCTAAACGACAGTGCCACAAATATGTTGCACTATCATTATCAACTTTGCATCTTTTGGCATCAATATTATGAATATGTGTATCACCACAATCGAGATTCAACAAAAATAGTCCACTCTTTTTTCAACCAATTTATATGCACTCGAGCATGTGCATGTAGTTCAAATTTGAATTATGCACATAAATGCATTGAAAACTCAGTTAATGCATACAAATGTCCAAATGAACCCCGAAAAATCACAAAAATTGACACAACACTCCTGTTGTTCTATGTTGACACGAGAAAAAATTTGAAAGCAATAAGAGGCAATGGATATCGTTTCGTCCCCAAAGGTGGGACGTTCCCTATCGAAACCATCATGCTTGTTCTGAGAAGCTCTGGTCTGTGAGAAGCATATACCCAAACTTTCCCCAAATGGGACAAATTTTTTACCATGGCATGTTGATGCCGCTCCATGATAGCATGCCAAGTTTCATGAATTTCAGACAAGTTTTGGATTTACTAGAATTTAAAAACCAGGCATCTCAACATTTTGCCGGCAATCAACGGTGCCCTGGTGTTTGAAATTCATTCCCATTTCTTGCATGGGATCTAAGCATGCACCCAAGGACACATATTTGATTTTTCAACCAATTTATATATATGCACCGGAGCATGTGCATGTAGTTCAAATTTGAATTATGCACATAAATGCATTGAAAACTCGGTTAATGCATAAAAATGTCCAAACAAACGTCGAAAAATCACAAAAATTGACACAAACACTCCTATTGTTCTATGTTGACACGAGAAAAATTTGAATGCAATAAGAGGCAATGGATATCATTTCGTCCCCAAAGGTGGGACGTTCCCTATCGAAACCATCATGCTTGTTGTGAGAAGCTCTAATTTTTTAGAAGCTTATACCCAAACCTGCCCCAAATGGGAAAAAAATTTTACCACGGCATGTTGATGCCAATCCATGATACCATGCCAAGTTTCATGAATTTCAGACGAGTTTTGTATTCACTAGAATTTAAATACCAGGTATCTCAATGTTTTGCCGTCAATCAACAGTGCCCTGGTGTTTGACATTCATTCCCATTTCATGCATGGAACTTAAGCATGCACCCAAGGACAAAGATTTGATATTTTTCAACCAATTTATATGCACTCGAGCATGTGCATGTAGTTCAAATTTGAATTATGCACATAAATGCATTGAAAACTAACTTAATGCATAAAAATATCCAAACAAACCCTGAAAAATCACAAAAAATAACACAACACTCCCGTTGTTCTATGTTGACATGAGAAATTTTTTGAAAGCAATAAGAGGCAATGGATATCGTTTCGTCCCCAAAGGTGGGACATTACTTATCGAAACCATCATGCTTGTTGTGAGAAGCTCTGGTTTGTGAGAAGCATATACCCAAACCTGCCGCAAATGGGACAATTTTTTTACCACGGCATGTTGATGCCGCTCCATGATAGCATGCCAAGTTTCATGAATTTCAGACGAGTTTTGGATTTACTAGAATTTAAAAACCAGGCATCTCAACGTTTTGCCAGCAATCAACGGTGCCCTGATGTTTGAAATTCATTCCCATTTCCTGCATCGAACAATCTCACATTTTATTTGAATTTGTGATAATGTGTGGCATTTGTAACTCACATCTAAATACTTTTAGGCATAGGGGGCGGGGCACCATACATTATGTGATAAACACATTATACACATATGAGACATGGTTTAGATTATGAAGATCTGGCTAGAGCTTCAAATGTACTGTGATTTGAAATCAACATAAAGTAGATTCAAAAAATTGAGTTCGAGTTCATATAGTACACATAGTTAATATCTAACTTGACAGTAATCATGTGGTGTGCTGTGAAGATAATATACAAACGATGGTTTAACTTGACAATAATGATGATTGTAGATCTTATTGAAATAGAGAAATGAATTCAAATGGTTTAACTTGACAACAATCATGATTGTAGATCTTATTCAAATAGAGAAACGAATTCAAATTTAGTTCATATTGAAGTGGTAGTATGTACGTATGGAATGCACTAAAGCGTTCATTTGAGTAACAGGTTGCATGCATTATATATACACATAGCGAAATATTTTAATTGAACATAACATGGATTCAAATTTTTGAATGGCATTTGTAGTGCGAATTGATTTGGTACAGTACACGGGACTAGACTCTCTTGTGTGGTGCAAATTGATTTTTTTTGTCGAGGGAAGTGCGGATTGATTTGGTATAGTACACGTTAGGCTTGTCCGGAAATTTCAACCCGTGCCTTGTTACCTCGAAATTTTTAACATATCTCTTTGCCTCGTTGTGCTCCAAAAACTCCTTCCATCTCAACCCGTGCCTTTCTATCCCAAAATTACAACGCGTGTTAAAACTCGCACCTCCTGTGAAATCCTGACACACGAAATGCCCGTGATACCCCTGAACCGAAAGAACCGCCTAGCTCAAATCGGTGGGGGTACTTTCTTGACTTACCCCACATTTTGGACAAGCGCGTCCCTAAGCCATGGCCCCCCTCCCATCCCATCCGCCCACCCATTCATACACCGAGGCCGTGAAAACCCACGAAGCACCACACCCTCCTCCGTCCGTCACCTAGTCGGAGCCTCTTCCCCGACGATGTTGCCCACAGCAACACCTCGATGTCCCTCATCCCCCGCACCGGATGAGGATCCGTCGTCGATCTCATCATCCCGCTGGTTCAGCCACCTCGTCTTCCACCTCCAAGGAGCTGCCCCGACATTCCCCTTGTCTTTCACGCCACCTCCATTCCCACACCACCGTCTTCATCTGCACCACCAGTAGAGCATCATCATCAACGATTCCTTGGATGAAGCTGAAGCCTAATCGGTGCCACCAAAGAGGTTCTACACTAATCATCGCATTTTCTTCTTGATTCGGTCTCATGGTGTTGCCGGCGCTCGGTCCTGAGCCGACATGGCACGGCTCCATCCATGGCGGCATCGCCGACCACTTCCTCCACGACATTGCTCCCTTGGCGCTGACATCCACATCAGTAGGAGTTGCTGCTGCTCTGGCTCTCGCTCGCACTGCTGCTCTGCTCTTGCTCTCGGTCCCCTGCCTGGTCTGCTCTTGCTTGCATTGCTGCTCTTGCTTGCGCTGCTGCTGCACGAGCAGCAGATCTTGCTCTTGCTCAAGCCCCTGCAGTTGCTACCCAAGATGCTGCTACACGACCAGCTGCCTTGGCTCTCGCATGGGCTGCTGCTCCGGGTGCTGCTGCTTCTACTACTTTTCTGCTAATAGTGCGTTCAGTTTGGACAGTAAAAATCAGTTTTGCCAGCAAAATTCAGTTTTGACAGTTAAATTCAGTTTCGACATTTAAATTCAGTTTCGACAGTTAAGTTCAGAGATGAGTGGCTGATGTATTTTACATCTAGCACTTTGTGGTTATGTATTTTACATCATCTATTGGAGATGCTATTAGAATTCCACTCAGGTTAACGTTGTCTCTCTTGTCCTGCTTCAGCCTCGCCGTCGTACAACTCACTGGAGCTGCTCCAATGACGAAACCCTCCATCACAACAGAGCAGTACCCTCAGCTCCGTCTCCAAACGCCTAAGATCTTCTTCCCCTCCTCCGGCAGCCACATCAACCGGAGAATCCTCACCGAACAACCCAATCATGCTGAGATCAACATCGCTTTGCCAAAGAGGTTGTACATGTTATATATATTATCCACTGAGCACACTTAGTAACGTGAAATACGATTAGTTTCTACTACTATATCACAAGCAGTGAGGTACCAGGCAACTTAGCTATCCATGATGGACTCTCTTGAATGCCATCATTATTTATTTCTGCGCGTTTGAGCTATGCATTTGTAGATGGCCATGGGAGTTGAGCTAGTAGGGCAGTGGCCTGGGTCCAAAGTAGTAGAAGTAGCACACAAACATTTTTTGAGTGTAGGCTTTTCCCTATTCAAGCCTACCTATTAGAATTGCCAGTGGTTGAAAGGAAAAGTGAAGGAAAAACATAGGAATTTAAAAGTTTCCAATAGTACTACTATTAATGCATTTGGTTCAAAGGAATGGAGCAAAGGAAAACTATAGAATTTTTTCCTTTAGTGTCTCTTTCAAAGAAAAACCATAGGAATTTTAATATCCACTTGGCCCTCCTTTTCAAATTCATATTCATGAAGAACAAGACTAAGTGATAGTAGCATAATAGCATTATAATTGTACATTTTCTTGTGGTTTGACTTCATTTGACCATGCTTCTTTGCATTCATGTGACCTTCCAATTCCTGTGAACCAAACACCCAGATTGACAGAAATCCTGTGATTTTAAATTCTTTGCACATGCATTCCTATCCTATTACTATGTATTTCCTATCCCTGTGTTGTTAGAATCCTCCAATTCAAATGAGCCCTTACAAAATTACTTCTCTTACAGATAGTTGTCAAAGAAAACCTTGTGTGGTTTGTCCCGCTCCTGTTGTGCAATCGTCCACCCCAGCTCAACTGCTCCAATGACAGAAGGGTCCACCACAGCAGGGATCCGCCTCCAGACTGTCTTTCGCCACCTTAGATCTTCTTCCCCGCCACCGGCAGCCACGAGAACTGCATTACCATCATCAACCGAGCAGATGACCTTGAGGAGTACACGGGTCCGCAAGAGAGGTCGCACTCTTTTGTGTGTGCTTACGTTATGCATCACTTAATATTGCATGCTAATTTATCGTCCTGTTCACCGATAGACTCTGAGTCAGCTCCAAACTAAAGCTCAAACTTGAGTTTTTAAAGGGTTGTGGGGTACATATCGGGGCCGCAATCAATAATATTTGTCTACTATCTGGTTAATCTCTAGTGTCTACTATGAGTTTCATGTTGGGTGGGAAACAAACAGTAAAGAAGCCATTATCTGTATTTTTTAACTCAAGCCATTATCTGCCTACTATCATTGGTTTTGGGTCTATCCACAGGTGCTACCATCACTATGGATTTTTGCATGCACTCCTTACATAATCTCACTATGTTTTATTCCTCTGCATGTCAGTTATTGTACACAATGGAACTGAACATGTAGAGCAAAAGAGACGAGCCTAGCGTGGCAATAAAATTTCATGCAGACGCCGCTCTGATGACCCATAAGTATAGGGGATCTATCATAGTCCTTTCGATAAGTAAGAGTGTCAAACCCAACGAGGAGCAGAAGGAAATGGCAAGCGGTTTTCAGTAAGGTATTCTCTGCAAGCACTGAAATTATCGGTATCAGATAGTTTGGTGATAAGGTAACTTGTAATGGGTAACAAGTAACAAAAGTAAATAAGGTGCAGCAAGATGGCCCAATCCTTTTTGTAGCAAAGGACAAGCCTGGACAAACTCTTATATGAGGGAAAACGCTCCCGAGGACACATGGGAATTATAGTCAAGCTATTTTTCATCACACTCATATGATTTGCGTTCATTACTTTGATAATTTGATATGTCGGTAGACCGGTGCTTGGGTATTGTCCTCTCTTGGACAAGCATCCCACTTATTATTAACCCCTATTGCAAGCATCCGCAAGTACAAAAGAAGTATAAAGGTAAACCTAACCATAGCATGAAACATATGGATCCAAATCAGCCCCTTACGAAGCAACACATAAACTAGGGTTTAAGCTTCTGTCACTCTAGCAACCCATCATATACTTATTACTTCCCAATGCCTTCCTCCAGGCCCAAACAATGGTGAAGTGTCATGTAGTCGACGTTCACATAACACCACTACAGGAAAGACAACATACATCTCATCAAAATATCGAACGAATACCAAATTCACATGACTACTTATAGCAAGACTTCTACATGTCCTCAGGAACAAACGTAACTACTCACAAATCATATTCATGTTCATAATCAGAGGGGTATTAATATGCACAAAGGATCTGAACATATGATCTTCCACCAAATAAACCAACTAGCATCAACTACAAGGAGTAATCAACACTACTAGCAACCCATAGGTACCAATCTGAGGTTTTGGGACAAAGATTGGATACAAGAGATGAACTAGGGTTTGAGAGAAGATGGTGCTGCTGAAGATGTTGATGGAGATTGACCCCCTCCCGATGAGAGGATTGATGGTGATGATGATGGTGACAATTTCCCCCTCTCGAAGGGATGTTTCCCCGGTAGAACAGCTCTGTCGGAGCCCTAGATTGGTTCCGCCAAGGTTCCGCCTCGTGGCGGCAGTGTTTAGTCCCGAAAGCTTGCTTATGATTTTTTCTTGGACGAAAGACTTCATATAGAAGAAGATGGGCACCGGAGGCCTGCCAGGGGGCCCATGAGACAGGGGGCGCGCCCAGGGGGGTAGGGCGCGCCCCCACCCTCGTGGCCAGGGTGTGCGCCCCTCTGGTTAATTCTTTCGCTAGTATTTTTTATATATTCCAAAACGTGCTCCCATGAAGTTTCAGGACTTTTGGAGTTGTGCAGAATAGGTCTCTAATATTTGCTCCTTTTCCAGCCCAGAATTCCAGTTGCTGGCATTCTCCCTCTTCATGTAAACCTTGTAAAATAAGAGAGAAAAGGCATATGTATTGTGACATAATGTGTAGTAACGGCCCATAATGCAATAAATATCAATATAAAAGCATGATGCAAAATGGACGTATCAACTCCCCCAAGCTTAGACCTCGCTTGTCCTCAAGCGGAAGCCGATAACGAAAAATATGACCACATGTTTAGAGATAGAGGTGTCGATAAAATAAAATACGGACATGAGGGCATCATGATCATTCTTAGAACAACATATATATATATATATATATATATATATATTCTCATATGATTTCTTATGCTAAAGTAACAATTCATTCACAATTTCAAGTATGAATCAGAAACTTCATTGAAAACTAACAAACTATAATATCAATCATTAAAGCAATTGCAATTTATCATAACATCGGACAGAGTCAATATAAGAGCTTTTCAGCAAGTCCACATACTCAACCATCATTTAGTCTTTCACAATTGCTAACACTCACGCAATATTTATGGGTATGAAGTTCTAATCGGACACAGAGAAAGATAGGGGCTTATAGTTTTTCCTCCCAACCTTTTACCTCAAGGGTAATGTCAACAATAATAGTTCATGATAACTTACATCCAATTGGATATATATATCTGGATCTTTCCAACACAATGTGCTTGCCAAAGGATAAAATGTCAAAAGGAAAGGTGAAAAACACCATGACTCTTGTATAAGGTATAAGACAAGAATAAAAGATAGGCCCTTCGCAGAGGGAAGCAGAGGTTGTCATGTGCTTTTATGGTTGGATGCATGAAATCTTAATGCAAAAGAACGTCACTCTATATTGCCACTTGTGATATGGACCTTTATTATGCAGTCCGTCGCTTTTATTTCTTCCACATCACAAGATTGTATAAAGCTTATTTTCTCCACACTAATAAATCATACATATTTAGAGAGCAATTTTTATTGCTTGCAACAATGACAACTTACTTGAAGGATCTTACTCAATCCATAGGTAGATATGGTGGACTCTCATGGCAAAACTGGTTTTAAGGATGTTTGGAAGCACAAGTAGTATCTCTACTTGGTGCAAAGAATTTGGCTAGCATGAGGGGGAAAGGCAAGCTCGACATATTGGATGATCCATGACAATATAATTTATTTCGCATGTAAGAAAACATAACCCATTACGTTGTCTTCCTTGTCCAACGTCAACTTTTGAGTATGTCATATTTTAATGAGTGCTCACAATCATAAAAGATGTCCAAGATAGTATATTTACATGTGAAAGCCTCTCTTTCTTTATTACTTCCTATTAATTGCAACAATGACCAAAACTATGTTTGTCAACTCTCAACAACTTTTATTCATCATACTCTTTATATGTGAAGTCATTACTCTCCATAAGATCCGTATGATCTCTTTATTTCTTTTTATTCTTTCTCTTATCTTTTATTTTTATTCCCTCAAGATCATAGCAAGATGGCAAAACCCTTGAATCAACACTAATATTTATTATATATAGCTCACAGACTCGATTACATAGAAGGATCATAAAGCAAAACTCAAAACTTAATCATACTAAAACTTTATTCTATTAGATCAAGATATTACCAAAAGGATCGAACTAAGAAAAACGGTAAAGATAAAAGTGTGATGGTGATATGATACCGGGGCACTCCCCCAAGCTTGGCAGTTGCCAAGGGGAGTGCCCATAACAAATAATTAGTTCTCCTTTGCTGGTGAAGAAGATGGTGGTGATGATGGATAGTCGCACATCGAGCGTAGAAGATCCTCCAATTTGCGGATAATGCCCTTGAGTGCGATGATATACTCCTTCAACAAAATATTTTCACGTGTGAGATACTTGTTTTGTATGAGAGCTAACTCAATCATATTGAAATCTTCAATCTCCATTGGGGTAAGAAGATTGTGATGAGGTTGAAGGATGTCTTCGTCCTCTACTGTCGGAACTTGATCC
Organism: Triticum aestivum; assembly: GCF_018294505.1. Taxonomy (NCBI): domain Eukaryota; kingdom Viridiplantae; phylum Streptophyta; class Magnoliopsida; order Poales; family Poaceae; genus Triticum; species Triticum aestivum. Next base: position 181,599,783 of record NC_057800.1, read on the forward strand.
TCCATGGCCTTCTTGATCCCATCATCCTTGTTGATCTCCCCAGGTTCATCTCTCTTCAACTCTATCTTCATTAGCCAAGCATCGTTGCCCTCATTGTTGAAGGAGGGGGACGACATGATGCCTAGCCTTGACAACTCTGGCAGAAAATAGCTCGAAACAAAAACAGAGGATATTTGCATGGTATGGTGATCAAAACCTTCGGGAGATTATATAATGAATTTTTATTGACCAAAAGAAGTATCGTGCAAGAAAACGGAGTCCGGAGGGTACATGAGGTGCCCATGAGGCAGGGGGCGCACCCAAGGGGTAGGGCACGCCCTCCACCCCCGTTGACACCTCATGTCCTTTCCGGACTGCTTCTTATTTTCCTATTAGCTTAAATATTCCAAAATGGAGAAAATTGCTATTAGAACTGTTTTGGAGTCGGCTTACTTACTTACCGTACCTCATACCTATTCCTTTTCGGAGTCTGAAATGTTCTGGAAAGTGTCCTTTATGTATTCCTCCGGGGTTACGGTTTCAATAACATTAGTCTCAACATTTATAGGCTTACCTGAGATATAATGTTTTATTCTTTGACCGTTCACCACCCTCGGATTTGTGCTTCGAAGTTGTTGATTTTTATGGCACCGGAACAATAGACCTGTTGGGGAACGCAGTAATTTCAAAAAAAAATCCTACGCACACGCAAGATCATGGTGATGCATAGCAACGAGAGGGAAGAATGTCGTCGACGTACCCTCATAGACCATAAGCGGAAGCGTTATGACAACGCGGTTGATGTAGTCGTACGTCTTCACGATCGACCGATCCCTAGTACAGAACGTACGACACCTCCGCGATCTGCACACGTTCAGCTCGGTAAAGTCCTGAGAACTCATGATCCAGTAGAGCTTCGAGGGAGAGTTTCATCAGCACGACAGCATGATTATGGTGATGATGATGCTACCGAAATAGGGCTTCGCCTAAGCACCGCTACGATATAACCGAGGTGGATTATGGTGCAGGGGGCACCGCACATGGCTAAAAGATCAACTAATTAACTTGTGTGTCCATGGGGTGCCCCCCTCCCCCATATATAAAGGAGTGGATGAGGGGGAGGGACGGCCCTCTCTATGGGGCGCCCTGGGGAAGTCCTACTCCCTCCGGGAGTAGGATTCCCCCCTTTCCTAGTAGAAGTAGGAGCCCTTCCAAGTAGGAGTAGGAAAGGAAGGAAGGAGGAGAGAGGGAGGAAGGAAAGGGGGGCGGCCCCCTTCCCAATTCGGATTGGGCTTGGGGGGCGCGCCTCCCTCTTTTCCCTTCCCTCTCCTCTATTCCACTAAGGCCCAATAAGGCCCATATACTCCCCGGGGGGTTCCGGTAACCTCCCGGTACTCCGAAAAAATGCCTGAACCACTCGGAACCATTCCGATGTCCAAATATAGGCTTACAATATATCAATCTTTACGTCTCGACCATTTCAAGATTCCTCGTCATGTCCGCGATCAAATCCGGGTCTCCGAACTACCTTCGGTACATCAAAACATATAAACTCATAATACCGATCGTCACCGAACGTTAAGCGTGCGGACCCTACAAGTTCGAGAACTATGTAGACATGATTGAGACTCATCTCCGGTCAATAACCAATAGCGGAACCAGGATGCTCATATTGGTTCCTACATATTCTACAAAGATCTTTATCGGTCAAACCGCATAACGGTATACGTTGTTCCCTTTGTCATTGGTATGTTACTTGCCCGAGACTCGATCATCGGTATCTCAATACCTAGTTCAATCTTGTTACCGGCAAGTCTCTTTACTAGTACCGTAATGCTACATCCCATAACTAATTCATTAGTCACATTGCTTGCAAGGCTTATAGTGATGTGCATTACCGAGAGGGCCCAGAGATACCTCTCCGACAATCGGAGTGACAAATCCTAATCTCGATCCATGCCAACTCAACAAACACCATCGGAGACACCTGTAGAGCACCTTTATAATCACCCAGTTACTTGTGACATTTGGTAGCACACAAAGTGTTCCTCCTGGTATTCGGGAGTTGCATGATCTCATAGTCACAGGAACATGTATAGTTATGGATAAAGCAAAAGCAACAAACTAAACGATCATCGTGCTAAGCTAACGGATGGGTCAAGTCAATCACTCCATTCTCTAATGATGTGATCCCATTAATCAAATGACAACTCATGTCTATGGTTAGGAAACATAACCATCATTGATTCAACGATCTAGTCAAGTAGAGGCAAACTAGTGACACCCTGTTTGTCTATGTATTCACACATGTACTAAGTTTTCGGTTAATACAATTCTAGCATGAATAATAAAAATTTATCATGATATAAGGAAATATAAATAAAAACTTTATTATTGCCTCTTGGCATATTTGCTTCAGTCTCCCACTTGCACTAGAGTCAATAATCTAGTTCACATATTTATGTGATTAGTTCACATCTCCATGTGACTAATACCCAAAGGGTTTACTAGAGTCAATAATCTAGTTCACATTGCTATGTGATTAACACCCAAAGAGTGATCATGTTTTGCTTGTGAGAGAAGTTTAGCGTACGGGTCTGCAACATTCAGATCCATATGTATTTCGCAAATTCTTATGTCTACAATGCTCTGCACAGAGCTAGTCTAGCTAATTGCTCCCACTTTCAATATGTATCCAGATCGAGACTTAGAGTCATCTAGATCGACGTAAAAAGCTTGCATCGACGTAACTCTTTACGACGAACTCTTTTATCATCTCCATAACCGAGAAATATTTCCTTAGTCCTCTAAGGATAATTTTCACCGCTGTCCAGTGATCTACTCCTAGATCACTATTGTACTCCCTTGCCAGAAAGATGCTAAGGTATACAATAGGACTGGTAAACAGCATAGGATACTTTATAGAACCTATGACTGAGGCATAGGGAATGACTTTTCATTCTCTTTCTATTTTCTGTTGTGGTCGGGTTTTGAGTCTTTACTCAACTTCACACCTTGCAACACAGGCAAGAACTCCTTCTTTGACTTTTCCATTTTGAACTACTTCAAAATCTTGTCAAGGTATGTACTCATTGAAAAAACTTATCAAGTGTCTTGATCTATCTCTATAGATCTTGATGCTCAATGTGTAAGCAGCTTCATCGAGGTCTTTCTTTGAAAACCTCTTTTCAAACACTCCTTTATGCTTTCCAGAAAATTCTACATTATTTCCGATCAACAATATGTCATTCACATATACTTATCAGAAATGCTGTAGTGCTCGCACTCACTTTCTTGTAAATACATGGTTCACCGCAAGTCTGTATAAAACCATATGCTTTGATCACTTTATCAAAGCATATATTCCAACTTCCGAGATGCTTGCACCAGTCCATAGATGGATCGCTGGAGCTTGCTCACTTTGTTAGCACCTTTAGGATCGAAAAAACCTTCTGGTTGCATCATATACAACTCTTCTTTTAAGAAATCCATGAATGAATACAGTTTTCACATCCATTTGCCAGATTTCATAAAATGCGGCAACTGCTAACATGATTTGGACAGACTTTTAAGCATCGATACGAGTGAGAAAATCTCATTGTAGTCAACACCTTGAACTTGTCGAAAACATTTTGCAACAGTTCGAGCTATGTAGATAGTAACACTACTATCAACGTCCGTCTTCCTCTTGAAGATCCATTTATTCTTAATGACTCACCGATCATCGGGTAAGTCAATCAAAGTCCATACTTTGTTCTCATATATGGATCCTATCTCAGATTTCATGGCCTCAAGCCATTTCGCGGAATCTTGGCTCATCATCGCTTCCTCATAGTTCATAGGTTCATCATGGTCAAGTAACATGACATCCAGAACAAGATTACCGTACCACTCTAGTGTAGATCTCACTCTGCTTGACCTACGAGGTTCGATAGTAACTTGATATGAAGTTACATGATCATCATCATTAGTTTCCTCACTAATTGGTGTAGGAGTCACAGGAACAGATTTTTGTGATGAACTACTTTACAATAAGGGAGTAGGTACAGTTACTTCATCAAGTTCTACCTTCCTCCCACTCACTTCTTTCGAGAGAAACTCCTTCTCTAGAAAGGATCCATTCTTAGCAACGAATGTCTTGCCTTCAGATATGTGATAGAAGGTGTACCCAACTGTCTCCTTTGGGTATCCTATGAGGACAAATTTCTTCGATTTGGGTTTGAGCTTATCAAGATGAAACTTTTTTAACATAAGCATCGCAACCCCAAACTTTAAGAAACGGCAACTTTGGTTTCTTGCCAAACCACAGTTCATATGGCGTCGTCTCAACGGATTTAGATGGTGCCCTATTTAACATGAATGCAGGTGTCTCTAGTGCATAACCCCAAGACGATAATGGTAAATCAGTAAGAGACATCATAGATCGCACCATATGTAATAAAGTACGGTTACGATGTTCGGACGCACCATTACGCTATGGTGTTCCAGGTGGCGTGAGTTGAGAAACTATTCCGCATTGTTTCAAATGAAGACCAAACTCGTAACTCAAATATTCTCCTCCATGATCAGATCGTAGAAACTTTATTTTCTTGTTACGATGATTTTACACTTCACTCTGAAATTATTTGAAGTTTTCAAATGTTTCAGATTTATGTTTCATCAAGAAGATATACCCATATCTTACTCAAATCATCTGTGAAGGTCAGAAAATAATGATACCTGCCGCGAGCCTCAACACTCATCGGACTGCATACATCAGTATGTATTATTTCCAACAAGTCTGTTGCTCGCTCCATTGTTTCGAAGAACGGAGTCTTAGTCATCTTACCCATGAGGCATGGTTCGCAAGCATCAACTGATTCATAATCAAGTGATTCCAAATGCCCATCAGCATGGATTTTCTTCATGCGCTTTACACCAATATGACCTAAATGGCAGTGCCACAAATAAGTTGCACTATCATTATTAAATTTGCATCTTTTGGCTTCAATATTATGAATATGTGTATTACTATGATCGAGATTCAATAAACCATTCACCTTGGGTGTATGACCATTGAAGGTTTTATTCATGTAAACAGAACAACAATTATTCTCTGACTTTAAATGAATAACCGTATTGTAATAAACATGATCAAATCATATTCATGCTTAAAGCAAACACCAAATAAAATTTATTTAGGTTCAACACTAATCCTGAAAGTATAGGGAGTGTGCGATGATGATCATATCAATCTTGGAACCACTTCCAACACACATCGTCACTTCACCCTTAACTAGTGTCTGTTCATTCTGCAACTCCTGTTTCGAGTTACTAATCTCAGCAACTGAACTAGTATCAAATACTGAGGGGTTGCTAAAAACACTAGTAAAGTACACATCAATAACATGTATATCAAACATACCTTTGTTCACTTTGCCATCCTTCTTATCCGCCAAATACTTGGGGCAGTTCTGCTTCCAGTGACCAGTCCCTTTGCAGTAAAAGCACTTAGTCTCATGCTTAGGTCTAGACTTGGTCTTCTTCACTTGAGAAGCAACTTGCTTGCCGTTCTTTTTGAAGTTCCCCTTCTTCCCTTTGCCCTTTTCTTGAAACTAGTGGTCTTGTCAACCACTAACACTTGATGCTTTTCTTGATTTCTACCTTCGTCAATTTCAGCATCACAAAGAGCTTGGGAATCGTTTCCGTTATCCCTTGCATATTATAGTTCATCACAAAGTTCCAATAACTTGGTGATAGTGACTAGAGAACTCTGTCAATCACTATCTTGTCCGGAAGATTAACTCCCACTTGATTCAAGTGATTGTAGTACTCAGACATTCTGAGCACATGCTCACTAGCTGATCTATTCTCCTCCATCTTGTAGGCAAAGTGCTTGTCAAAGGTCTCATACCTTTTGACATGGGCATGAGTCTAAAATACTAATTTCAACTCTTGGAACATCTCATATGCTCAGTGGCGTTCAAAACGTCTTTGAAGCCCCGATTCTAAGCCGTAAAGCATGGTGCACTAGACTATTAAGTAGTCATCATATAGAGCTCACCAAACATTCATAACGTCTGCATCTGCTCCTGCAATCGGTCTTTCACCTAGAGGTGCATCAAGGACATAATTATTCTGTGCAGCAATGAGGATAATCCTCAGATCACGGATCCAATCCTCGTCATTGCTACTAACATCTTTCAACTTTGTTTTTCTCTAGGAACATATTAAAATAAACGGGAAGCTACATCACGAGCTATTGATCTACAACATAGTTATGCAAATACTATCAGGACTAAGTTCATGGTAAATTAAAGTTCAATTAATTATATTACTTAAGAACTCCCACTTAGATAGACATCCCTCTAGTCATCTAAATGATCACGTGATCCAAATCAACTAAACCATGTCCGATCATCACGTGAGATGGAGTAGTTTTCAATGGTGAACATCACTATGTTGATCATATCTACTATTTGATTCACGCTCGACCTTTCGGTCTCCTGTGTTCCGAGGCCATATCTACATATGCTAGGCTCGTCAAGTTTAACCCAAGTATTCTGAGTGTGCAAAACTAGCTTGGACCCGTTGTATGTGAACGCAGAGCTTATCACACCCGATCATAACGTGGTGTCTCGGCATGACGAACTGTAGCAACGGTGCATACTCAGGGAGAACACTTATACCTTGAAATTAGTGAGAGGTCATCTTATAATGCTACCACCGAACTAAGCAAAATAAGATGCATAAAGGATAAACATCACATGCAATCAATATAAGTGATATGATATGGCCATCATCATCTTGTGCCTTCGATCTCCATGTCCAAAGCACCGTTATGATCACCATCGTCACCAGCTTGACACCTTGATCTCCATCGAAGCATCGTTGTCGTCTCGCCAACTATTGCCTCTATGACTATCGCTACCACTTAGTGGTAAAGTAAAGCAATTACATGGCGAATGCATTTCATACAATAAGGCAACAACCATATGGCTCCTGCGAGTTGCCGATAACTGTGTTACAAAACATGATCATCTCATACAATAAAATTTAGCATCATGTCTTGACCATATCACATCACAACATGCCCTGTAAAAACAAGTTAGACGTCCTCTACTTTGTTGTTGCAAGTTTTACGTGGCTGCTACGGGATGAGCAAGAACCGTTCTTACCTACGCATCAAAAACCACAATGATTTTTCATCAAGTGTGTTGCTTTAACCTTCAACAAGGATCGGGCGTAGTCACACTCGATTCAACTAAATCTGGAGAAACAGGCACCCACTAGCCACCTGTGTGCGAAGCACGGTAGAACCAGTCTCATGAACGCGGTCATGTAATGTCGGTCTGGGCCGCTTCATCCAACAATACCACCGAATCAAAGTATGACATGCTGGTAAGCAGTATGACTATTATCGCCCACAACTCTTTGTGTTCTACTTGTGCATATTACATCTGCGCATAAACCTGGCTTGGATGCCACTGTTGGGGAACGCAGTATTTCAAAATTTTACCTACGATCACGCAAGATCTATCTAGGAGATGCATAGCAACAAGAGGGGAGAGTGTGTCTACGTACCCACGTAGACCGAAAGCAGAAGCCAGTTTTGCACAAGCGAAATACTCAGGCTAAACTTGACGATCCTAGCATATGCAGATATGGCCTCGGAACACTGAGACCGAAAGGTCAAGCATGAATCATATAGTAGATATGATCAACATAGTGATGTTCACCATTGAAAACTTCTCCATCTCACGTGATGATCAGACATGGTTTAGTTGATATGGATCACGTGATCATTTAGATGGCTAGAGGGATGTATATCTAAGTGGGAGTTCCTTAGTAATATGATTAATCGAACTTTAATTTATCATGAACTTAGTACCTAATAGTATTTTGCATGTCTATGTTGTTGTAGATAAATGGCCCGTGCTACTGTTCCTTTGACTTTTAATGCGTTCCTAGAGAAAGCTAAGTTGAAAGATGATGGTAGCAACTACACAGACTAGGTCCGTAACTTAAGGATTATCCTCATTGCTACACAGAAGAATTACGTCCTGGAAGCACCGCTAGGTGCAAAGCCCGCTGTATGAGCAACACCAGATGTTATGAACGTCTGGCAGAGCAAAGCTGATGACTACTCGATAGTTCAGTGTGCCACGCTTTATGGCTTAGCATTGGGACTTCAACGACGTTTTGAACGTCATGGAGCATATGAGATATTCTAGGAGTTAAAGTTAATATTTCAAGAAAATGCACGAATTGAGAGATATGAAGTCTCCAATAAGTTCTATAGCTGCAAGATGGAGGAAAATAGTTCTGTCAGTGAACATATACTCAGAATGTCTGGGTACCACAACACTTGACTCAACTAGGAGTTAATCTTCCTGACGATAGTGTCATTGACAGAGTTCTTCAATCACTGCCACCAAGCTACAAAAGCTTCGTGATGAATTATAATATGCAAGGGATGGATACGAAAATTCCTGAGCTCTTCGCAATGCTCAAAGATGTGGAGGTAGAAATCAGGAAGGAGCATCAAGTGTTGATGGTCAACAAGACCACTAGTTTCAAGAAGAAGGGCAATGGGAAGAAGGGGAACTTCAAGAAGAACGGCAAGCAAGTTGTTGCTCAAGTGAAGAAGCCCAAGTCTGGACCTAAGCCTGAGACTGTATAGTTCTACTGCAAAGGGACTGGTCACTGCAAGCGGAACTGCCCCAAGTATTTGGCGGATAAGAAGAATGGCAAAGTGGAAGGTATATTTGATATACATGTTATTGATGTGTACCTTACTAATGCTCGCAGTAGCGCCTGGGTATTTGATATTGGTTCTGTTGCTCATATTTGCAACTCAAAACAGGGGCTACTGTAACATCCCAAATTTTCAATTTGGCTGTTATACATAGGTCATCATATGCATATCATATTTTATTTGCATTTTTGGTTGTGATCCTAGAAATCTTAAGCAACTCAAGGACCCAAGGACAGAGTTGTGATTTCCTATATTTTCAAATTTGATTTTTTCTCAAATTTGAAAAGAGGATCAATTTGGTTTTAATGTTTTTCTCTCCAAATATTTCTAATATTAAAATAAAAGAGATAAGATAAGATGACTTCTTCGAAAAGAGAGGAATATCAGAGGAAAATTTTTAAAATCAAATAAATATTTTATTTGAGATTTTATTTGAATTAGAAAAATATGCATTTTTCAAAATTGCATTTTAGGGCAGAAAAATGTTAACTTTGTTCTAAATATTTTATTTAGACAGTGAAAATTGTTTTTGGCATTTTTAGAATTTTTTTATATTTTACTAGGATTTTTGTTTTGGCGGAATTTATTTAAAAAATGTTTCCCGCCCGACTCAGCCGAAGGCCCAGCCGCTCCGCCTCCCCCGCCGACTTGGGACGGGAGTCCCGAGGTTCACCGCCGCCAGCCGTGTCCGGCTCGGGCGCGCCTCCCGAGGCCGGTGCCCCCACGCCCAAGCCACCCCGCCGCCGCCTCGCCCCCTCTTTATAAGGAGTCGCCCCGGCCCCCTCTCCTCCCCAAACTGCCGCCCGCCGCCGCAGCACGTCGCCGTCGCCTACGGCGCTCGCCGCCGCGCTCGCCATCGCTTGCCGCGCCGCCCGCCGCCCCGCCGTTGCCACGCCGGATTTCGTCGCCGCCGGTTTTCTTTGTCGAACCGGTAAAACCAACAAAACCGCCGCCCGGTTTTTTCGTTAGATTGGTTTGATTTGTTTTTTTCGGTTTCGCTATTTAGCGAACGTTCGCCTAAACGTATCCATTCGCGAACGTGTTCGTTCATCTCTGTTAACGAACGTTCATTCGTTAGTCTTTTTCTTTTTATTTTATTTTCGGCCAGGGACCTATCCGTGATTATTTTTATCACACATTAGCCCCTAATCTTCAAACCCTCGCAACTTTTTAGTCGTTCGTTCAAATCTAGTGAAACCAACGCCAAAATCTTCGTCTCAAACCCCTCTTTCCAACTAACCAACTTAAACATGGTTTTGACAATTTAAAATTTGGTTTCAAGCAGATTCGATTTCGAACTTCTTTCAATCGTAGTTTGAGTTTCGTAGCTCCGATTTGATTGGTTCTTTTTGCAAATTGAAGCACTTCAGTTGAACTTTCAGTTTGGACTTTCTCATATGAGTTTTACCCTTGCATCTATGCTTGATTTATTATTTATGCTATTGTTTGCTTGCGATAAAATTTCCAGAGTGCGAAGCGTGCTACTACGAGTCTCTAGGGTTTGCAGATCGTCAGCAAGGCAAGTGACACTTTGATCATACTTCTTCATTAACCAGTTTTTATGCATTAGTTTCAACCCTCAAACATTGCATGGTTAGGATTTTGATAACATGTGGGTATTGGGAAGTAGTTGATGAGGTAGAACCTATTGTCTTTTATTTAAACCTTGGGAGTTACTTCTACGTTATGCTTATACTGCTATGCTATGCTCGTAGACGTCGTTTCGTTTGAGAGATTCATGACAGTTGTGAGAATTATTATGAACTAAGGGTTTATCTAAGGTGGCTACTTTAACACACATCTGGGTGGATTGTTTGTGGGCACCTGGGGAATCCAGTGTTGTCCAAGGAGATCCCGGGGAATCCGTGTGATCATCCTATGGTTCGCCACCCAGGCTCAAAGGGATCATAAGATCATTCATGCTAGAAACTTCCCTGTGCATCCACAAGCCATTATGGGCTCTGGCATAGTTGAGTAAGTTGTGGGAATCCTTTCCATGATGGGCTAGCAGATGTAGGGGATTGTAGGTGTACCAACATATCTATCGGTTAAGGGGACCTCTTCAGAAAGACTGTGTCTTGGTCATCCGTTTCTCAAACGTCATGCAGTGCGAGAAATTCAATGGAGGAGATTGAGTCTTGTGGGGAAAAGTGCGCAAACCTCTGTAGAGTGTACAAACTAATCATGGTTAGCCGTGTCCCCGGTTATGGACATCTTGAGTATCTGGTTCTTGAATTATTGATGTGATCTCAACTCTCTAAATTAATCTTGTTGGGTTGTTAATTGCTATTTAATTGGGATCGAGATGGGGTTTCCATTCTCAATGTTTATCAACCAACTTTGTAGTTAAAATAAAATATATTCCTTTGCAGTAGGGAAAAACTGGCTTTCCGCAAAAACATTTACCTTAGAGCCTCCACCAGCCATATATGCATGTAGTGTTAGCATGTATCTTGTTTATTACTCTAAAGTGTTATTTTGCCAGCATATTCCATGTGCTGACCCGTTTCGGGCTGCAACGTATTATGTTGCAGAATTTTCAGACGAAGAGTAAGGTGCTCTAGGTCGTTGTCATGCACTGAGCTATGCCGTTGGAGTTGATGGACTCATTTACCTTTGATGCTTCCGCAGTTACCTTATTTAGATGGCCTTAAGCCATATTATTGTAATAGGTTCTCTTTTGAGACATTTGATGTAATAAGTGTGTGATTGCACTCTGTTATAAATCCTTCAAGTACTATGTGCGTCAGCAGTACCGATCCAGGGATGACACTTATGCATAGAGATTTGACCATTTGAGGTCGGATCGCTACAAGATGGTATCAGAGCACATGCTAACTGTAGGACACGACCACTAAGATAAGCCATAGGTCACTCTTCTCTCTACTCATTTCTGACACCTCTCCATTTTCCACTCTATAGATAGCGGACCCAAGGAACAAGTTTGCTCAACCCGATGAAGACACCCCTTTTGGACGACACTTGAAGGAAGTCACTAGGTACCTGAACATCGGAATACCAAGTTTCACAGGGACCTACACCGCCACTTTACCAGAAGAGGAGCGTTGGATGATTCGAGTTCATGTTCCAGGAAGGGCATTCACGCCAGTTACTGAGCCCATTGAGTTTTCCTTTGATGCACCAACCTGGAGTCTAGGAAAGAGCATCGCAGCCCACATTGCCATGGGACGCATCGGTGAAGTCTACAACAAGGATCTTAAGGACACCATCTACCAGATATGCGGGTGCCGAGATGAGCAATTAGAGATGATTAGCACCAGGTGGGACAAGTCCATTGCAGCCTTTATCCAGGAGTTAAATCAGCACATTCGCCGCCAGGAGAACCAAATGTGCACCAGCATGATAGATCTGAAGAAGGTGATGACTAGGAACATGTAGCTTGAAGAGGAAATGAAGTCTACGCGCGATGGATATGAGGAGGAAATCGCCGTGCTACTAGAGAAGAATGAAGACCTAAAGAAGAAGCTAGGAGTATTCATGGGAGACCCCGCGCCAGGAGGAGATGATGACCATCCCGAGGACTACATCATCATCAATGACACCGACTCTGACCCCGATAGTAGTGATGATGATTACGAAGATGAAGCTGGAGCGGATATCCTGGAGTCTTCCACCAATCGAAATTTCTAGATGACCACCATGTTAACAGTAGTATTCCCCCATGTATATAGCAGTAGTCCAAGCACTTTGTAACGGTAGTTAGGTCGTTTATATGCCCTTGTTTGAATTGAGTGGAGTGATATGAATGTGTTTGTCTCATGTTCATATGGGTAGTGCTTTCTCTTTAGACCCCATTCTATTATAATCTCTCCCCTCTAAACCCATCAGATGCCACCGAGACGTGACCCCGGATTTGTCTTCCCACCGAAGCTCACTCAATTGATCCACAACAGAAGGCCTTGATGCAGATACTAGTTTAGAACCAAGGCAACAACAACAACAACCCGCCGCCACCACCTCCAGTTGACAACTTAGCTCATTTTCTGACGTTGAATCCGCCTGTGTTTTTCAGTAGCACCGAGTCGATCATTGCTGATGACTGGCTCCGCAGGATTGGAACGGAGCTGACCACCGTAGGTTGCACAGATGCTGAGAAGGTGCGCTTTGCCGCACACCAACTGGATGGACCCGCAGCCTCATGGTGGGAGAATTACACAACCACGTTCCCCATAGCCAATGTTACTTGGGATCAGTTTCAGCAAGCACTCCGCACTGCACATGTCTCAACTGGAGCTATGAGCATGAAGAAACATGAGTTTCGCAACTTGCGCCAGGGAAATCGTACTGTGGGATAGTACATGGATGAGTTCAGTAAGCTAGCTCGTTATGCCCCGGATGATGTGGCCACAGATGTCGCGAAGCAGGAGAATTTATGGAAGGGTTGAATGACGAGCTGAGCATGCAGTTGATGGTGGCAACATTCAATAACTACCAGGACTTGGTAGACAGGGCTCTTATGATTGAAGGGAAGCAACAGTAGATAGAGAGCCGCAAAAGGAAATATGGACAAGTGAAGTATAATTCTGGAGCATCGCAGCAGCCTCGTTTTACCCCAAACTCGGGAGGATATACCCATAACCATGGAGGCCACACTCACAATGGAGGAAGTTCGCATAATCACAATGGCCCCAAGAATGGAAATGGGAATGGAGCAAGCAGCAACCAGAACCGTTCCAACTCAGCCACACCCGCTAAAAAGGATCTGAGTCATGTCACCTATTACAAGTGCGGGAAGACTGGGCACTAAGCCAATGATAGTTTAGAGTTGAAGAATGGCAACGAAAATGGAAACTCTGGGAAGAAGCCCAACCCTTTCAGTAGGGGACAGGTGAACCACGTTAGCGTGGAGGAGGTAGAAGAGCAGCCAGATGCAGTTATAGGTAAGTTTTTGGTTAAGTCATTTACTGCAATCGTTCTTTTTGATACAGGTGCATCACATTCATACATTTTGAGGGGGTTTGTGGATAAGTATAAGTTGCCCACCAAAGTTCTTAAGACACCTATGTTAGTAAGCTCGCCAGGAGCGGAGTATATGGCAAGCCAAGGATGTTTTCAAATGCCATTGACCATAGGTAGGCATGTTTTCCCCTCAGACCTAATAATTCTATAGTCACAAGGATTGGATGTGATACTAGGCATGGATTGGCTATCGATGTATGGAGGGAACATCGATTGCGCCAGTAAATCAATTTTGCTCACCACCCCAGAGGGTAAACGGATTAAGTATGTGTCACGACATGCGCCGAAGAGGACCCAAGTGAATTCCCTCTCAGGAGTTGTTCATGGAGGAAGTGCCTATAGTAAAAGATTACCCCGATGTATTTCTAGAGGGACTACCAGACATGCCGCCGGATCGAGACATTGAGTTTCTGATAGAGTTGTTGCCAGGCACCAGACCGATCTCAAAGAGACCATACCGGATGCCCGCAAATGATCTGGAGGAAATCAAGAAGCATATTAAGGAGTTATTGGAGAAAGGTTACATTCGACGAAGTTCGTCACCGTGGAGAGCCCCAGTGCTCTTGGTTGAGAAGATGGATGGATCCTTGAGAATGGTTGTTGATTATCGTGCATTGAATGAAGTGATGATCAAGAACAAGTACCCACTACCGATGATCAACGATTTCTTTGACCAGCTGCAAGGAGATAAAGTATTCTCCAATATCGATCTGCGATCAGGATACCACCAGCTGAAGATCCAAGAATAGGATATACCTAAGACAGCTTTCACCACAAGGTACGGGCTATATGAGTACGCGGTTATGTCATTTGGATTGACAAATGCCCCTGCCTATTTCATGAGTATGATGAATAAAGTGTTCATGGAGTTTTTGGAGAAGTTTGTTGTGGTGTTCATTGATGATATTTTGGTGTACTCAAAGAATGAAAAGGAGCACAAGGAGCATTTGTGTTTAGTTCTCGAGAAGCTCAGGGAACATCAGCTATATGCCAAGTTCAGCAAATTTGAGTTTTGGTTGAAGGAAGTAGGATTTCTTGGACATGTTATATCAGGAGAAGGTATAGTGGTAGACCCTACCAAGGTTTAATTAGTCACTGAGTGGTTGGCACCCACCTTAGTGGGAGAGATCCGTGGTTTTTTGGGACTCGCTGGATATTACAGGAGGTTCATTGAGAATTTCTCCAAGATTGCAAAACCCATGACAGAGTTGTTGAAGAAGGACACCAAGTTCAAATGGACGGATGAATGTGAGGCCAGTTTTCGGGAGTTGAAGAAACGTTTGGTTACAGCCCCAGTGCTGATTCCGGATATACACAAGGATTTCCAAGTGTAGTGCGATGCTTCTCGCATAGGACTTGGAGGAGTACTTATGCATGACTGAAGAGTGGTTTCATATGCCTCACGATAGCTTCGAACGCATGAATTGAATTATGCCACGCATGATTTGGAGTTAGAAGCCATAGTGCATGCGCTCAAGACCTGGAGACATTTTCTTATTGGAAACCGTTGTGATGTGTACATGGATCATAAGAGTTTGAAGTACATTTTCACTTAGAAGGAACTAAATCTCAGACAGAGGAGATGGTTGGAACTTATAATGGATTATGATATGAAGCTGCATTATCGTCCAGGAAAGGCCAATGTCGTAGCAGACGCTTTGAGCCGGAAGAGTTATGTCAATACCCTCGTAAGCGAGGGATTACCGCAGGAGTTAGTTGATGATATCAAGGAACTTCATTTGGAGATAGTTCCAAGAGGTTTTATGGCAACAATGGAGGTTCAGTCTATATTATTGGGAAAGATTCGAGAAGCTTAAATGGAAGATAAGGAAATTGCTGAGATAAAGGAGAAGATGAGCAAAAGAAAAGCCAAAGGTTTTCGAGAGGATGAGCACGAAACCTTATGGTTTGAGGACCGTGTATACGTACCCAATAATGCAGAGATCGGGAAGTTAATACTTTAGGAAGCTCATGACTCGCCATACTCGATACACCCCGGAAACACCAAGATGTATTTGGATTTAAAGGAGCATTTCTGGTGGACTGGTATGAAGAAGGATATTGCCGAGTATGTAGCCGTGTGTGATGTATGTCAGAGAGTGAAGGCAGAACATCAGAAGCCAGCAGGATTACTGCAGCCCATGCCGATACCCGAATGGAAGTGGGACAAGCTTGGCATGGATTTTATCACCGAATTACCCAGGACCCGATCAGGATATGACTCTATCTGGGTAGTAGTGGATCGTTTGACCAAAGTGGCTCACTTTATTCCAGTGAAAAACACATATACGAGTGCGAAGTTGGCTAAGATATATATGACCAGGATCGTATGTATGCATGGAGTTCCGAGGACCATCGTATCAGATAGAGGGACACAATTTACCTTGAAGTTTTGGAATCAACTGCACTAGACCTTGGGTACTAGGCTAGAGTTCACTATAGCCTTTCATCCGCAGACAGATGGACACACTGAGGGAGTAAATCAGATTCTGGAGGACATGTTGAGAGCCTGGGCATTAGATTATGGATATAGTTGGGATGATAATTTACCTTACATAGAGTTCTCATACAACAACAGTTATCAAGCTAGTTTGAAGATGGCACCTTCTGAAGCTTTGTATGGGAGAAGTTGCAGGACACCGTTGATGTGGGATGAAGTTGGAGACCCCAGTTGTTTGGATCGGATCTGATCAAGGAGTCCGAAGAGAAGGTTAAGTTGATCCGCGATAGATTAAAGGTAGCTCAGTCCAGGCAGAAGAGTTATGCAGACTCCAAACGCAAGGAGGTAGTCTATGAGATCGGACACAGATCTTATCTCCATGTGTCACCTCTGCAAGGAGTTAAACGATTTGGAGTTAAGGGAAAGTTAGGCCCCAGATTTGTAGGACCATACCGAATTTTGGGACGTATGGGAGAAGTGTCCTACAAGTTGGAGTTACCCAAAGGATTGTCCGGAGTTCATGATGTGTTTCACATATCCCAGTTGAAGAAGTGACATGCAGAGATGGTCGGTATTCCACTAAGAGATACAATGCCCCTAGAAGCAATTCAGTTGGAGAGTGATCTGACCTACGAGGAGAAACCCGTCAAGATTCTCGAGTTTGCCAGACAGGTTACATGCAGCAAGGTTATCAAGTTTTCCAAAGTTCAGTGGAGCCACCATACCGAGGATGAAGCCACCTGGGAACGAGAGGAAAACCTATGGAAAGACCATCCGCAACTATTTTCTAGCCAACCCGAATCTCGAGGGCGAGATTCATCTTAAGGGGGATAGGTTTGTAACATCCCAAATTTTCAATTTGGATGTTATACATAGGTCATCATATGCATATCATATTTTATTTGCATTTTTGGTTGTGATCCTAGAAATCTTAAGCAACTCAAGGACCCAAGGAGAGAGTTGGGGATTTCGTATATTTTCAAATTTGAATTTTCTCAAATTTGAAAAGAGGATCAATTTGGTTTTAATGTTTTTCTATCCGAATATTTCTAATATTAAAATAAAAGAGAGAAGATAATACGACTTCTTCAAAAACAGAGGAATATCAGAGGAAAAATTTTAAAATCAAATAAATATTTTATTTGGATTTTATTTGAATTATAAAAATATGCATTTTTCAAAATTGCATTTTTAGGCCAGAAAAATGTTCACTTTGTTCTAAATATTTTATTTAGATAGTGAAAATTGTTTTGGCATTTTTGGAATTTTTAGAATTTTTTTATATTTTATTAGGATTTTTATTTCGGTGGAATTTATTTAAAAAAAAGTTTCCTGCCCGACTGGGCCGAAGGCCCAGCTGAGCAGGCTGGCCCAGCCGCGCCGCCTCCCCCGCCGACTCGGGACGGGAGTCCCGAGGTTCGCCGGCGCCAGTCGTGTCCGGCTTGGGCATGCCTCCCGAGGCCGATGCCCCCTCACCCAAGCCACCCCGCAGCCGCCTCGCCCCCCCCCTCTTTATAAGGAGCCGCCACGGCACCCTCTCCTCCCCAAACTGCCGCCCGCCGCCTGCCGCCCAAGCTGCAGCACGCCGCCGCCGCCTGCCGCGCCGCCCGCCGCCGCCCGCGACGCCGCCCCGCCCCACCATTGCCTCGCCGGAGTCCCGCCTGTCCGGATTTCGTCGCCGCGGGTTTTCTTTGTCGAACGGTAAAACCAACAAAACCGTCGCCCAGTTTTTTTGTTAGATCGGTTTGATTTGGTTTTTTCGGTTTTGCTATTTAGCGAACGTTCGCCAAAACGTATCCCTCCGCGAACGTGTTTGTTCGTTCGTCTCTGTTAGCGAACATTCGTTCGTTAGTCCTTTTTTTGGCCAGGGACCTATCTGCAATTATCTTTTATCGTAGATTAGCCCCTGATCTTCAAACCCCCGCAACTTTTTAATCATTCATCCAAATCCAGTGAAACCAACGCCAAAATCTTCGTCTCGAACCCCTCTTTCCAGTTAACCAACTTGAACATGGTTTTGACAATTTAAAATTTGGTTTCAAGAATATTTTATTTCGAACTTCTTTTGATCATAGTTTGAGTTTCGTAGCTCCGATTTGATTGATTCTTTTTGCAAATCGAAGCTCTTCAGTTGAACTTTCAGTTTGGACTTTCTCATATGAGTTTTACTGTAACATCCCAATTTTCCTAAATTAGGATGTTAATAGATCATTCATATGCATATCATATTTTTATTGCATTATTTGCTTTTTCAGAATATTCAAATCATTATGCAACAAAAGGCAATTTATTTGGAGTGGAGATAACATGACTTCTCCCCTATTTTAAAAATGTTCATAATGTGCATAATATTATTTCCAGTTCATCTGATGTGTTCTAGTAATTTTTCCAATCTTCAAAATATTTTATTCGTGGTTTTTATTGCAATTTGAGTGGCCTATTGCATCAAAAGGATTTTACAAAATTGCATCAGTATTGGAACTAGTGTTCCTGTAGTTTATGTTAGTAGTATATATTTTTATGTGTGTCTACGTATTTTTATTTAGTTTTTATATTGTGGTTTTATTTTTAGTTATTTTTGCTACTGTAGTTTTTGTTTAAAGAAAAGGAAAAAAAACACAGCACGCAACACCGCCGCGCAGCCCAACACCGCGGCCCAGCTCCTGCCGCAGCAGCCCACTTCCCGCGAAGCGGTACGCAGCAGCATCGCTCGCACCCGACCCGCACCCGATCAACCTCGCCTGCAGCCACTGACCATGGGTCCCGTGCCCTACTCGTCCCCTTCACCGAGCCGGACCGCCGCACGGACGCTGAGGCCGAACCCGGATCGATCTGGCGCACTGGTCGATCCCGTGCCCTCCAAGGACACCGCACGCGAGGACAGCAACTCGAGGAACCCTACCGTGCACTCTTCCCCACCCTTCCTCGTCCGCACGAGCCGTTGGGGCAAAACGAATCTCGCCCGGAGCTCCGCCGTCCGCCGCCGTTCGCCAGAAGATTGCACCGCCGTAAGAACGAGCAGAGCCGCACCGCCTACTCCGTTCGATCCCTCTCTCTTCCTCGCACCCGTTTGACACTTTGGCCTTGCCCAACTCGCAGCGGAGCGAGAGGAACGACCCCGCCCGACTTCGCCGGAGCACGCCGTGTTTCCGTCGCCGCCGTCGCCTGCAGAGGACGAATCAGTCGCCGTTTTCACCACCACCGCCTCCGCCACTCACCTCCGCACCCGTCCGTCACCTCGCCTTCGCCGAAGACCCACCGGAGGAGCGCCGCCGCCAACGCCCAAGACCGCCGCCGCCGTCCTCTGTTCTCTGGTAAGCACGCGCGCACAGAGTAAGCTTCAACCAATCACCCGCTGCCACATGGCACTTCGCTACAGGAACAGCACATGAGTTCGCTACAGTACCAGGAGTTTTCTGTTTTCCTTTTGTTTTATTTTCAGATTTCACCAAAACTTCCATTAGCTATAACTCCTAATCTGTATATCCAAATTAGGTAATTCTTTTTCCTATGATCTCACAAAAATCGGCACATTACCACAGTAGCAACTTTGCACATGTTTGCTCTGTTCAAATTTGAATTCGTTTGAATTTGAAATAAATCTTCCGGAGGCCATAACTCTCAAACCGTTTATCGGAATCGAGTGATTCTTTTTGCATGGTGACCGTAGTGCAATTTAGGTGATGTTAAGATTCTGTTGTTGAGTTTTAAAAATGATTTTCTTGCTGTTGGTTTTGTTTTGGTTCTTTTCGTGTTCCGGTGATTGATTGTTGAATTGTGTGAAACATGTAGATTGTCCGGAGTGCGATGCGAGCTATTGTCAGGAGTGACTTTCTGAACCAGAACCAAGGCAAGTTACATGTTGATCATCCTTTACCTATTGTTTTCTATGCGTGTAGTTATATCACACTACGAATATATGCATGTATAGGAATACTATATTATTTTTGCTATGCTGATGAGCTATCTTCCCGTCTTTGCAAATCATGGTAGTGGTAGGTTGCTATGCTTTGTAGACGGGGGTGGTTCATGTATTCATTGAGTTTATGTGAGGATTATATATATAACTAAATTGAGTAGTAATTAAGGATTTAATTCACCTCTGGGCGGAAGTGGTATTGCTTTGTAACGCCCTCGATGCGGCTATATCTCCTACGTGTCGAAGCACGACTTAGAGGCATAACCGCATTGAAAGCAATGTCGCAAGTGAGGTAATCTTCACACAACCCATGTAATACATAAGGGAAAAGAGATACATAGTTGGCTTACAATCGCCACTTCACACAATACATGAATAAAGCATTACAACAACCAGATACAATCAAGGGCCCGACTACGGAACCTAAATAAAAGAAGAACCCCAAATGCGACAAAGGTCCCCGATCGACCCCAACTGGGCTCCACTACTGATCAACTAAACGAAACAACACAAAGGGCAAGATCTTCATCGAGCTCCTCCTTGAGCTTGGTTGCGTCCTCCTGCTCGGTAACATAGGCACCTGCAAACTGGTTTTGGAAGTATCTGTGAGCCACGGGGACTCAGCAATCTCGCACCCGCGAGATCAAGACTATTTAAGCTTATGGGTAAGGTAAAGGTATGAGGTGGAGCTGCAGCAAGCGACTAGCATATATGGTGGCTAACATACGCAAATGAGAGCGAGAAGAGAAGGCAAAGCACGGTCGATAAAAGTATGATCAAGAAGTGATCCTGGACTACCTACGTCAAGCATAACTCCAACACCGTGTTCACTTCCCGGACTCCGCCGGAAAGAGACCATCACGGTTACACACGCGGTTGATGTATTTTAATTAAGGTCAACTTCGGGTTTTCTACAACCGGACGTTAACAAATTCCCATCTGCCCATAACCGCGGGCACGGCTTTCGAAAGTTCAAATCCCTGCAGGGGTGTCCCAACTTAGCCCATCACAAGCTCTCACGGTCAACGAAGGAATAGACCTCCACCCGAGACATTCCGATCAGACTCGGTATCCCGGTACAACAAGACATTTCGACAGGGTAAAACTAAACCAGCAACACCGCCCGAATGTGCCGACAAATCCCGATAGGAGCTGCACATATCTCTTTCTCAGGGCACACTCAGATGAGACTAGCTACGAGTAAAACCAACCCTCAAGTTTCCCCGAGGTGGCCCCGCAGGCAGCTCAGTTCGGACCAACACTCAGAGGAGCACTGGCCCGGGGGGGGGGTAAAATAATGATGACCCTTGAGTCGCGAACCCAAGGGAAAAAGAGGCTAGGTGGCGAATGGTAAAACCAATGTTGGGCATTGCTGGAAGAGCTTTACTTAAGGCGAACTGTCAAGGGGTTCCCATTATAGCCCAACCGCGTAAGGACGCAAAATCCGGGAACATAACACCGATATGACGGAAACTAGGGCGGCAAGAGTGGAACAAAACACCAGGCATAAGGCCGAGCCTTCCACCCTTTACCAAGTATATAGATGCATTAATTAAGTAAGATATATTGTGATATCCCAACAAGTAAACATGTTCCAACAAGGAACAACATCTCCGTGTTCCAACACGGAACAAACTTCAATCTTCACCTGCAACTAACAACGCTATAAGAGGGGCTGAGCAAAGCGGTAACATAGCCAATCAACGGTTTGCTAGGACATTGGTGGGTTAGAGGCTGAACATGGCAATTTGGGTGGCTGACAAGCAAGTGGTAGGCATCGTAGCAATGGCATAGCAAAAGAGCGAGCAAACTAGCATAGCAAAGATAGTAGTGATTTCGAGGGTATGATCATCTTGCCTGCACAGTTGTCAGAGTTGGCTGGATCCTCACAAGCAAACTCAACGGGCTCCTCGGTAGCGAACTCGTCTCCCGGCTCTACCCAACAAGACAAACAAGCAACAAGGATACAATCAACCACGGGCAAGACCAAGCAATATGATGAAATGACGATATGCTATGCGGGATGCGATGCGGGATGCAAAATGCAAGATATGACAGGAAATGCATGAACCTGGCATCAACTTGGAAAACCAAGTGTGCCACTGGATAGAGGGGATGAAATCGATTGAAAACGATATAAAGATCATTGGAATCGGAGCTACGGTTTGGAAATGGCAAGCGTTTTAAGATACGACACCGGTCTGCGATTTACAGCAAGTAGGCATCTAAATGCAACGAAATGAACATGCTACAGCCACCAAACATGAAAACAAAATACATGGCAGTGATGTACACAAGATGGTTGACAAAACACTAGCACTGAGCCATAGGCAAATTCATCCTTAAGAGGTTCAAACAAGCATGGCTAAAACGCAAATGCAAAACAGATTTCAGACTTAGTGAAATTAACACTAGTCTGAAATTTCAGATCACGATGCTCTCTTCGGAGCAGCAAAACAACATGATAGAAAACCTGAACATGACAAGTAAGAACATGGCATGGAGCTACTCAACAAGCTTAACAAAACACCCAAAGTGACCTGGGGCCAAAAGGGTTCACAAAATACTCTACCGAGCTCACGAACATAGCTCGAACACAATCAGTTTTCAGACTTAGTGAAAACTGAGACACGCTGAAATATAACTCACGAAGGCATGTAAACGAGCTCGATGCACTCACTACGGTGCAAGTCATGGCAAGGAAAGCATATAACCAGCAAGAAGGCACAAAGTGCTAGCTACACATGGCAAGAACAAAGGCATAGCATGCATGGAACACTAACGGTAGCATCGGCAAAATCGCAAACAAGTTGACGATCTGCCCAGATTAACAACGAAGCAAAAGTTGAGCTCGATTGAGTCAACCTAGAGCACTCCACATATGCAAACAAAGACATGGATGGATAGAGCATAACATAAATATCAAAACTCCCTTACTGATCATCCTCAAAAGAGGCACGGATCACTAGGAAACAAGCTGGACATATAGCATCATGAACTAAAATATCCCAGACTTAGTGAAAATCACTAAGTCTCTGAAATCAGCAATCTCAGGTACCTCTCTTCGCAAGCTTGCACAAGACAACACACACATCCTAAAAATACATGGGTGGCACCTCTGGAAAGAAGACAAAATGCTTAACAAATCATCCCAAAGGGGCACAGGCATATCATGCACGAATTAAACATGGCAAAAATGACAAAAGTGCATGATGAACTAACGGATCTGCAATTTAACTCACGAAGCCTCCTTCTAACAGCATTTTGGGCATCAAGATGACCTCAAATGCAAATGATGCAATGGAATGAAATGATGTACATGTCGAGGCGAAGATTTTGATATATCATACGCCCAAAATGGACCTACGGTTGCGGAGATACAAGCAGTCAAAGGTAGCACGAAAAATTAGGGTTAGAGGTAAAAAGTCAACCCGAGATCCAGATCTGGATCCGGGTACTGTTCACCTGGCGTTCACCGAGGATACGCGCGACTGTCGGCCCGGGGGAGAGGCCGGAGCTCGTCGGTGCCGGTCGGAGTGGGGGAAGAGGAGGCCGGGGTGAGGGAGAGGAGGTCGGCGGCGCCGGAGGAGGAGGCGGCGACCGCGGGCGGCGGCGTCCGGGGCGGCGCCGACCGGTAGCGGGCGGCGGCGGGCCGGCTTGCGGCGGCCCGGCGAGGCGACGAGCGGCGGCGGGGCAGCGGCCGGAGGAGGAGAAGAAGGGCGGCGGCGTGCGGGCCTCTGGCCCGAGCGGTCCGGCGGGGAGGGGCCGGCCCCGGGCCCTCGCGGGCCGGCGATGTGGGCGCGGGCGCGGTGGCAGGAGGGCCACGTGGCGGTTGGCGGCTGGCTGGGCGCGGCAGCGGACGTTGTCCGGCTCGCCCGGACACGTCCGTCGGCGGCGGATCTGGCGAGGAGATGTTTTTTTTTATTAGGAGGAGGACGGGGAGAAATCTGAGATTTGGAATGGGGGGTGTATATATAGGCATAAGTGGAGCTAGGAGAGTCCAAATGAGGTGTGGTTTTCGCCCACGCGATCGTGATCGAACGCTCTAGGGCATGGAGCAGAGTTTGGTGGGTTTTGGGCCAAAATGGAAGGGTGTTGGGCTGCAACACACACGAGGCCTTCTCGGTCCCTCGGTTAACCGTTGGAGTATCAAACGAAGTCCAAATGGTACGAAACTTGACAGGCGGTCTACCGGTAGTAAACCAAGGCCGCATGACAAGTCTCGGTCCAATCCGGAAATGTTTAATCCCCACACAAGAAAGAAAGGTAGAAATGACCACCGGAGGAGAACGAAGCGCCGGATTGCAAAACGGACAACGGGGAAAATGCTCGGATGCATGAGACGAACATGTATGCAAATGAAATGTGCATGATGACATGATATGAGATGCATGACACGCAAGCAATGACAACGCAACAACAGCGAATAACTGCACGACACCTGGCACATCGGTCTCGGGGCGTTACAACACTCCACCACTATGAGAGGATCTCGTCCCGAGATCTAGAATGGCACCGGAGGGAAAACGGAAGGGAAAGAGAAGAGGTAAAACTAAGTTGCTTCTTTTACAAATGAGTGAAACCAAAGAACCTTGCGAGGTTGAACAAATTCGAGAAAAAAAATACCACGAAGGTGAACTAGGTCGAAAACACTACGTTAGAAACGAGGGACAAGAGCATTTGCGAAAAACCTTGAGGTTGAAGGGAAGATATATATTGAAAACACGCCGGTTAAGGAAGGGGACCAAGGAAGACCAAATTCGAACAGCACTCCGGTTGAAAAGTGATACAAGCCTAGATAAGATGAAAAGAACTTGAGCAGAGGACACGACACTTTGGTTAAATGGATAAGCACGAAAAGAACATGATCTTTGACAAACGAGATGATGGGTTGAAAAGAGCAACATCACAATGACTCCGGAACGAAGGGAAACAAGATGTTGAGAGATCACAGATACAACAAATGCTAGAATGGAGTTGTTGAAAACCAACAACGAAAAGAATAATCTTGATATGGGCTTATGGAAACATCTCAACATTATGAGGTGACAACCGGCCACTAACGGAACAATTACTTGCTTGAGATTAACGAAGAGATGAAAACTTGTTCCATCAAGATGGAAAAGAGATAACTTGGGTCATTAATAAGCACCAAATAGCAACATTCCTTAGGGAAGGCTTTAGGTGAAATCTATACCAAGATAACTCCAATGAAGAAAATGATGGATTTAAAATATCTCATCCTTACAACAAGTGAATCATGGAAACATGAACTCAAATTATCAAGAATGACATAATACCACCTCCGATAATATGGTAGAAAGAAATTGCACTCCGGATTACAATATGAAGAAAGCTTGAGCTCCCTAGAAATGAATCTTGATGAAAACTTTGAGAAGGAATTAAATCCTTTATAAACCAACATGTAGAACCTCCATGAAGAACTCCGTTAAACAAAAGAATGCTCAAACGGAAGGCAAGAGAAGATGGAAACACAAGGTGAAGACTTGCAATGATTTAAATGAATCTCCGTGATAATTAGAGCTTGGAACTCCGGGAAAAAGAGAAGATGAAACAAATGAAACCGAGAATTTGAAGGGCCTCCGGAATAAAGAATTAATCACTTGGATGAACAAGAATAAGAATTATGTTATGCTTATCCTTCACCAATTAAATTGATGACAATCAACGGATTTGGCATACTACTTATTCTCGTAGAAAGGATTAGGAGAGATATATCAAAACTTGAGAAGGTCTTCAACGAACCACCGGTAGGATTGGAACAACAAATGAATTGATATGATGAACAAGGAAGAGAGATCTCTTGAACGAACCATCGTACGAATTGAAAATGATCGAAGTAGGGGTGCATCACCGGTAAGAATTAGCAAATGAACGAAGGTGCTTTAGCAAACTAGATACATGAGAACAAAGAGATCAAGAACTGATTAGAGGATATTCGATAGATGCACCGGCAAGATAGGAGAATGATAACTGACAGCTGAGAAGACTCTTGAATTACTCCAGATGGGTGAAAAAGATTCTCACAATCGAAAACAGTTATAAGAGGATGGCAACAAGCTAGAATCACGAATCTTGAAGAGAAAAGAGCAAGATTAAGGAGAAATCCCTCTTCGGTCTGCACATGTTGAGAATGATGACGAGAACCACCAAAATTGTTGAGGCACTCCGGGATGAAAATTAGAAAGGTTGAACCAACGATGAAAAGAATTTGAAAGATCTTGGAGAAGGACATATGACTGATGATAATTCATTCTTACATCAAACTTGGAGAAAAATTTAAGAGTAACGCCGGGAAAATAAGAAGAGTCAGGTAAGATCCTGGAAAAAGACATGTGGGTTAGGGCCCACTCAAAAGAAAACACCGTTGAACGATTTAAAAGAGATGTTGCACCGGTTGAATTAAATGACTTGAATGAGATACCAATCTCGAAAGAGCTTGAACGAATGCAGAGTGGAAACACGAATCTTCGAGATATCTTGAGCACTCCGGAACAATTTAATAGCGAGAGATGGATGATTAAGAGGTGCACCGGCATAAGAAAAGCATTGGAAAAAAAAGAAAAGGGGTATGCTTAATACCAAAGCTTGAATTAAATCCACCGGAGAAGAAAAGAACGAGGAATGACGAACTTGAAGCTCCATTAGAATCTTCATGAGAATCACCGGATAAGAACATTGACGGAAAAGAATGGAGAAACTTCCCATCAATAAAATGGATACTCGATTAAGAAATCTGAGTCCTTGAAAAAAAAGGGGTGGGAGGGCGGGAAAACAAAAACAACTTGGGACGGATGAAACAAACACCGTTGAGAGAACTGAGAGGTGATCTTGCGAATGTTGAAATGATCGGATCCACTTGAAGAGAAAGACGCTGGTTGAAAAGGATTGACATGACAATCTCGATTGTCGAGAAGGATTGGTATTCACATCGGAGTATGAGAACACCATTTCGGAAAGGTATGGAATCAACACTTGACATTGAAGCAACTCGAATACCACAACTCAAAACAAAAACAAAGGACTGGCTTGCAGAATAAGCCGGAACAAACATATGATAGAGATTTCGTCCGAAGTTTTCGTGGTGGGGCCTACACGGGCTCGATCGTACAGCACCATCATGTACAAGGCAGTGCACATGACATACGAAGCGTCCCCGAGTCGGCATAGCCAAGGACTCTTTAAGACACAACGAGACCACTGTAAAAACGACCGTGAATAGGCGGACCACTAGACGTCGAACCCCAATTTCATATCATACATCTGTCGGAAAGATATCCTAAGAGCTACTTGAATTCCCACCTATGAAACTCCCGAAATTTTCCGGTTATGCAATCAGGTGTTGGGGATACAGGGGAAGCATAATATCTCACCCAAACTAGCAAATCCTACATCCAGCTGTATCCATCCTTCAACACATAACCAAGAAACCTTCGGAAATCATCTACCTCAACCTTCGAAAAGCATCCGTTATACAAGTCATGGCAATACTCCCGTACTCACCTCAGTACTGGGTTATCGGGGTTATCTCACCAACAACTGCATAAAAGAGATTTTCGATGTCGGCGTACATAACTCAGGTATTCCAGAATTGCAACGATAAAATTATGACGACAACACCTCAGAGCTCAACTCCCCGGGACACTTCCACAAACCCCTAAGACAGGAGGCACCAAGACAATGTTCTCATCATAAAACCATCGGAACAAATCCAAGATACCCGCGTGATCCTAAAAAATTTTAGTGAAATTTGAGAAGAGAAGAGTCAAAACTCTACGTCAGGATGCCTTACCAGAGCGATGAGGAGACTGGGAAGTAAAAGAATTCCTAAGCTCTCCGATATATAATTCCTAAGGACTCAAAACATTTTTCTAGACACAACTCGGCTGCTAAAAACAATCAAGCAATGGGGCTCCTAAGGTCGGGGAAGGCTCTGATACCAACTTGTAACGCCCTCGATGCGGCTATATCTCCCACGTGTCGAAGCACGACTTAGAGGCATAACCGCATTGAAAGCAATGTCGCAAGTGAGGTAATCTTCACACAACCCATGTAATACATAAGGGAAAGAGATACATAGTTGGCTTACAATCGCCACTTCACACAATTACATGAATAAAGCATTACATCATCCAGATACAATCAAGGTCCGACTACGGAACCAAAATAAAAGAAGAACCCCAAATGCGACAAAGGTCCCCGATCGACCCCAACTGGGCTCCACTACTGATCAACTAGAACGAAACAACACAAAGGGCAAGATCTTCATCGAGCTCCTCCTTGAGCTTGGTTGCGTCATCCTGCACGGTAACATAGGCACCTGCAAACTGGTTTTGGAAGTATCTGTGAGCCACGGGGACTCAGCAATCTCGCACCCGCGAGATCAAGACTATTTAAGCTTATAGGTAAGGATGGAGTATGAGGTGGAGCTGCAGCAAGCGACTAGCATATATGGTGGCTAACATACGCAAATGAGAGCGAGAAGAGAAGGCAAAGCACGGTCGATAAAAGTATGATCAAGAAGTGATCCTATAGCAACCTACGTCAAGCATAACTCCAACACCGTGTTCACTTCCCGGACTCCGCCGGAAAGAGACCATCACGGTTACACACACGGTTGATGTATTTTAATTAAGGTCAACTTCGGGTTTTCTACAACCGGACGTTAACAAATTCCCATCTGCCCATAACCGCGGGCACGGCTTTCGAAAGTTCAAATCCCTGCAGGGGTGTCCCAACTTAGCCCATGACAAGCTCTCACGGTCAACGAAGGAATAGACCTCCACCCGAGACATTCCGATCAGACTCGGTATCCCGGTACAACAAGACATTTCGACAGGGTAAAACTAAACCAGCAACACCGCCCGAATGTGCCGACAAATCCCGATAGGAGCTGCACATATCTCTTTCTCAGGGCACACTCAGATGAGCCTAGCTACGAGTAAAACCAACCCTCAAGTTTCCCCGAGGTGGCCCCGCAGGCAGCTCAGTTCGGACCAACACTCAGAGGAGCACTGGCCCGGGGGGGGGGGTAAAATAATGATGACCCTTGAGTCCGCGAACCCAAGGGAAAAAGAGGCTAGGTGGCAAATGGTAAAACCAATGTTGGGCATTGCTGGAAGAGCTTTACTTAAGGCGAACTGTCAAGGGGTTCCCATTATAGCCCAACCGCGTAAGGAACGCAAAATCCGGGAACATAACACCGATATGACGGAAACTAGGGCGGCAAGAGTGGAACAAAACACCAGGCATAAGGCCGAGCCTTCCACCCTTTACCAAGTATATAGATGCATTAATTAAATAAGATATATTGTGATATCCCAACAAGTAAACAATGTTCCAACAAGGAACAACATCTCCATGTTCCAACAAGGAACAAACTTCGATCTTCACCTGCAACTAACAACGCTATAAGAGGGGCTGAGCAAAGCGGTAACATAGCCAATCAACGGTTTGCTAGGACATTGGTGGGTTAGAGGCTGAACATGGCAATTTGGGTGGCTGACAAGCAAGTGGTAGGCATCGTAGCATTGGCATAGCAAAAGAGCGAGCAAACTAGCATAGCAAAGATAGTAGTGATTTCGAGGGTATGATCATCTTGCCTGCACAGTTGTCAGAGTTGGCTGGATCCTCACAAGCAAACTCAACGGGCTCCTCGGTAGCGAACTCGTCTCCCGGCTCTACCCAACAAGACAAACAAGCAACAAGGATACAATCAACCACGGGCAAGACCAAGCAATATGATGAAATGACGATATGCTATGCGGGATGCGATGCGGGATGCAAAATGCAAGATATGACAGGAAATGCATGAACCTGGCATCAACTTGGAAACCCAAGTGTGCCACTGGATAGAGGGGATGAAATCGCTTGAAAACGATATAAAGATCATTGGAATCGGAGCTACGGTTTGGAAATGGCAAGCGTTTTAAGATACGACACCGGTCTGCGATTTACAGCAAGTAGGCATCTAAATGCAACGAAATGAACATGCTACAGCCACCAAACATGAAAACAAAATACATGGCAGTGATGTACACAAGATGGTTGACAAAACACTAGCACTGAGCCATAGGCAAATTCATCCTTAAGAGGTTCAAACAAGCATGGCTAAAACGCAAATGCAAAACAGATTTCAGACTTAGTGAAATTAACACTAGTCTGAAATTTCAGATCACGATGCTCTCTTCGGAGCAGCAAAACAACATGATAGAAAACCTGAACATGACAAGTAAGAACATGGCATGGAGCTACTCAACAAGCTTAACAAAACACCCAAAGTGACCTGGGGCCAAAAGGGTTCACAAAATACTCTACCGAGCTCACGAACATAGCTCGAACACAATCAGTTTTCAGACTTAGTGAAAACTGAGACACGCTGAAATATAACTCACGAAGGCATGTAAACGAGCTCGATGCACTCACTACGGTGCAAGTCATGGCAAGGAAAGCATATAACCAGCAAGAAGGCACAAAGTGCTAGCTACACATGGCAAGAACAAAGGCATAGCATGCATGGAACACTAACGGTAGCATCGGCAAAATCGCAAACAAGTTGACGATCTGCCCAGATTAACAACGAAGCAAAAGTTGAGCTCGATTGAGTCAACCTAGAGCACTCCACATATGCAAACAAAGACATGGATGGATAGAGCATAACATAAATATCAAAACTCCCTTACTGATCATCCTCAAAAGAGGCACGGATCACTAGGAAACAAGCTGGACATATAGCATCATGAACTAAAATATCCCAGACTTAGTGAAAATCACTAAGTCTCTGAAATCAGCAATCTCAGGTACCTCTCTTCGCAAGCTTGCACAAGACAACAAACACATCCTAAAAATGCATGGGTAGCACCTCTGGAAATAAGACAAAATGCTTAACAATTCATCCCAAAGGGGCACAGGCATATCATGCACGAATTAAACATGGCAAAAATGACAAAAGTGCATGATGAACTAACGGATCTGTAATTTAACTCACGAAGCCTCCTTCTAACAGCATTTTGGGCATCAAGATGACCTCAAATGCAAATGATGCAATGGAATGAAATGATGTACATGTCGAGGCGAAGATTTTGATATATCAAATGCCCAAAACGGAGCTACGGTTGCGGAGATGCAAGCAGTCAAACATTGCTCGAAAATTAGGGTTTCGGGAAGAGAAAATCAACCGAAATATCCCAGATCCAGATCTGGATCGGGCACGGGTACCGAGGCGGCGGCGGTACTGTTCACCGGCGACGACGGGGAAGGAGGCAGAGGCCGGCGACGAGGGGACCGGAGGGCGGGGCGGCGGCCGGCTGGCGACGAGACGGCGGCGGTGCCGTAGGGCGGCGCGCGCGCGGGGGGCCGGGGAGCCACGGCGGCTGCCGGCGACCAGGTCCGGTCGGGGCGCGGCGGCCCGTGGCGGCGCCGGCCACCGGCGCCGGAGGTGGCGACGGCGTAAGGAGGAGGAGGCGGCGGGGGAACTGCGGGCCGGGAGGGCCCCTCGTGGGCCTGGCGGGCCCCGGGCGTCGGCGGCGAACTGGGGACCCGCGGCGCCACTTGGCGGCTCGCGGTTGGCTGGCGGCGGCGGGGCGGACGGTGTCCGGTCCGATCCGGACACGTCCGTCGGTGGGGGGGGGGGGTTGATCTGTTTTTTTTAACTAGGGTTCCGGACGGGGGAAGAAGAGATCCGAATGAAGGGGGGTATTAATAGGCATAAGTGGAGCTAGGAGAGTCCAAATGAGGTGCGGTTTTCGCCCACACGATCGTGATCGAACGCTCTAGGGCATGGAGCAGAGTTTGGTGGGTTTTGGGCCAAAATGGAAGGGTGTTAGGCTGCAACACACACGAGGCCTTCTCGGTCCCTCGGTTAACCGTTGGAGTATCAAACGAAGTCCAAAAGGTACGAAACTTGACAGGCGGTCTACCGGTAGTAAACCAAGGCCGCTTGACAAGTCTCGGTCCAATCCGGAAATGTTTAATCCCCACACAAGAAAGAAAGGTAGAAATGACCACCGGAGGAGAATGGAACGCCGGATTGCAAAACGGACAACGGGGAAAATGCTCGGATGCATGAGACGAACATGTATGCAAATGAAATGCGCATGATGACATGATATGAGATGCATGACACGCAAGCAATCACAACGCAACAACAGCGAATAACTGCACGACACCTGGCACATCGGTCTCGGGGTGTTACAACACTCCACCACTATGAGAGGATCTCGTCCCGAGATCTAGAATGGCACCGGAGGGAAAACGAAAGGGAAAGAGAAGCGGTAAAACTAAGTTGCTTCTTTGATCAATGAGTGAAACCATGAACCTTGAGAGGTTGAGCAATTTAAAAGAAAGAGTACAGCAGAGACGAACGAGATTGCAAACAATCCGTTAGAAAAGAGGAACAAGGAACATTACGAGGACTTGAAGGTTGCGAAGCGATGAATGACGAGCACAATGGACAATAAGGAATTGAAATCACTTTGGTTGAAACGAGATAAACAAGGAACAAGGAAGATCAAAATCGGACAGCACTCCGGTTGGAAAGAGATGCAAGACTTGATAAGATGAAAAAGAACTTGAAAGAAAAAGGCAGGACACTCCGGTTAAATGGATAAGCATGAAAAGAACACGATCCTGACAAAACAAGATGATGATTGAAGAGCACAACATCACAATGCCTCCGAAACAAAAGAATAGAAGATAGATAATTGAAATAGAAGAATGGAGAAGAAAATGCGAAGCACCCTTCCAAGAAGGTTATAACGGAGTTGTTGGGAAACCAACAACGAAACGAATAAGCTTGTAGTGGGCTTATGGAAAACATCTCAAAACTATGAGGTGACAACCTGCCACTCACGGGAAAAGGATTGGATTGATTTCAACAAGGAGACGAGAACTTATTTCGCCGGGAGGATAAATGAAGAACTTGGTTCATTTATAAGCACCATAGATAGCAACAAACCTTAGGGAAGGCTTTAGGTGAAATATGACACAAGATAACTCCAACAACGAGGTTGCTGGATTTAAAATACCTCATTCTTAACAACATGTGAATCACGAAACATGAATTCAAATTATCAAGAATGACATAATACCACCTTCAAAGATTCGGAAGAAAGAATTGCACTCCGGGTAGCAAGATGAAGAATGCTTGAGCTCCTTAGAAAAGAATCTCAATGAACACTTGGAGAAGTGATATAAATCCTTGATGAACCATCATGCATAGCCTCCATGAAGAAACTCCGGTAATAAAAGAATAAAAAGAAAGAGAAATTGAAAACACAAGGTGAATCCTTGCAATGATTTAGATGGAGCTTCGCGACGAGATAATGCGGAAAACTTAGAACTCCGGAAGAAAGATGAACAACAAGAAGCCAAGAATTTATTCCTCCTGGACAAACTCTGAAGGAAAGGATTAATCACTTGGATGAAACCAGAATAAGAATTATGTTATGCGTATCCTTCACCAATTTAAATTGATGACAAGCAACGGATTTGGCATACCACTTATTCTTGTAGAAAGGATTAAGAGAGATATGGCGTAAACTTGAGAAGGTCTTCAACGAACCACTGGTAGGATTTGGAAAGAACGAATGAATTGATATGATAACAAAGAAAGAGAACTCTTGAACGAACCATCGTAAGAATTGAAATTGAACGTAGCAAATGCACAAATCACCGGGAAGAATTGCAAAATGAATGAAGATACTTTAGGGTATTTAGATACATGAGAACGAAGAGAGCACGAGCCGATTAAAGA
Source organism: Triticum aestivum (assembly GCF_018294505.1). NCBI lineage: Eukaryota > Viridiplantae > Streptophyta > Magnoliopsida > Poales > Poaceae > Triticum > Triticum aestivum. The sequence goes on from NC_057800.1 coordinate 181,633,612, forward strand.
TCACTTGAACAAGGCACCGGTAAGATCGGAGAATGATAACTGCAAACTGAGAATGAATAAATCTGAATTGATGGACTCCGGATGACAAACTGAGAAGACTCTTGAATAACTCCGGATGGATGAAAAGAATTCTCACGATCAAAACAATTATGAGAGGATGGCAACAAGCTAGCACCATGAATCTTGAAGAGAATAGAGCAAGATTAAAGAGAAACTCTTCTTCGGTCTTCAAATGATGAGAATGACAACGAGAAACACCACCAAGAATTATTTAGACACTCCGAAAGAATCAAAACGAAGAGGTTGAGCCAACGATGAAAAATAATTGTGAAAGATCTAGGAGAAAAGCATTTAACTGATGATAACTCATTCTTACGTCAAACTTAGAGAAGAATTTAGGATAGCTCTGCGAAAATAGAAGAGTCAGGTAAGATCCTGGGAAAAGACCTGTGGGTTAGGGCCCACTCAAAAGAAGCACCGTTGAAAAGATTTAAAAGAGATGTTGCACCGGTTGAATTAAATGACTTGAATGAGATACCAATCTCGAAAGAGCTTGAACTAATGCAGAGTGGAAACACGAATCTTCGAGATATCTTGAGCACTCCGGAACAATAGAATAGCGAGAAATGAATAAATATGAGGAGCACCGTCAAGAGAAGGTATTTGAGACGAGAAAAAAAAGGGGATATAATCGACAAATCTTGACTTGAATCCACCGGAGAAGAAAAGAACGAGGAATGATGAACTTGAAGCTCCATTAGAATCTTCATGAGAATCACCGGATAAGAACATTGACGGAAAAGAATGGAGAAACTTCCCATCAATAAAATGGATACTCGATTAAGAAATCTGAGTCCTTGAAAAAAAAGGGGTGGGAGGGCGGGAAAACAAAAACAACTTGGGACGGATGAAACAAACACCGTTGAGAGAACTGAGAGGTGATCTTGCGAATGTTGAAATGATCGGATCCACTTGAAGAGAAAGACGCTGGTTGAAAAGGATTGACATGACAATCTCGATTGTCGAGAAGGATTGGTATTCACATTGGAGTATGAGAACACCATTTCGGAAAGGTATGGAATCAACACTTGACATTGAAGCAACTCGAATACCACAACTCAAAACAAAAACAAAGGACTGGCTTGCAAAATAAGCCGGAACAAACATATGATAGAGATTCCGTCCGAAGTTTTCGTGGTGGGGCCTACACGGGCTCGATCGTACAGCACCATCATGTACAAGGCAGTGCACATGACATACGAAGCGTCCCCGAGTCGGCATAGCCAAGGACTCTTTAAGACACAACGAGACCACTGTAAAAACGACCGTGAATAGGCGGACCACTAGACGTCGAACCCCAATTTCATATCATACATCTGTCGAAAAGATATCCTAAGAGCTACTTGAATTCCCACCTATGAAACTCCCGAAATTTTCCGGTTATGCAATCAGGTGTTGGGGATACAGGGGAAGCATAATATCTCACCCAAACTAGCAAATCCTACATCCAGCTGTATCCATCCTTCAACACATAACCAAGAAACCTTCGGAAATCATCTACCTCAACCTTCGAAAAGCATCCGTTATACAAGTCATGGCAATACTCCCGTACTCACCTCAGTACTGGGTTATCGGGGTTATCTCACCAACAACTGCATAAAAGAGATTTTCGATGTCGGCGTACTAAACTCAGGTATTCCCGAACTGCAACGATAAAATTATGATGACAACACCTCAGATCTCAACTCCCCGGGACACTTCCACAAAACCCCTGACAATAGGCACCAAGACAATGATCTCATCATAAAACCATCGGAACGATTCCAAGATACCCGCTGATCTCATCATAAAACCATCGGAACGATTCCAAGATACCCGCGTGATCCTAGAAATTTTTAGTGAAATTTGAGAAGAGAAAAGTCAAAACTCTACGCCAGGATGCCTTACCAGAGCGATGAGGAGACTGGGAAGTAAAAAGAATTCCTAAGCTCTCCGATATATAATTCCTAAATGACTCAAAACATTTTTCTAGACACAACTCGGCCACTAAAAACGATCAAGCAATGGGGCTCCTAAGGTCGGGGACGGCTCTGATTACCAACTTGTAACGCCCTCGATGCGGCTATATCTCCTACGTGTCGAAGCACGACTTAGAGGCATAACCGCATTGAAAGCAATGTCGCAAGTGAGGTAATCTTCACACAACCCATGTAATACATAAGGGAAAGAGATACATAGTTGGCTTACAATCGCCACTTCACACAATTACATGAATAAAGCATTACATCATCCAGATACAATCAAGGTCCGACTACGGAACCAAAATAAAAGAAGAACCCCAAATGCGACAAAGGTCCCCGATCGACCCCAACTGGGCTCCACTACTGATCAACTAGAACGAAACAACACAAAGGGCAAGATCTTCATCGAGCTCCTCCTTGAGCTTGGTTGCGTCTCCTGCTCGGTAACATAGGCACCTGCAAACTGGTTTTGGAAGTATCTGTGAGCCACGGGGACTCAGCAATCTCGCACCCGCGAGATCAAGACTATTTAAGCTTATGGGTAAGGTAAGAGTATGAGGTGGAGCTGCAGCAAGCGACTAGCATATATGGTGGCTAACATACGCAAATGAGAGCGAGAAGAGAAGGCAAAGCACGGTCGATAAAAGGTATGATCAAGAAGTGATCCTGTAGCAACCTACGTCAAGCATAACTCCAACACCGTGTTCACTTCCCGGACTCCGCCGGAAAGAGACCATCACGGTTACACACACGGTTGATGTATTTAATTAAGGTCAACTTCGGGTTTTCTACAACCGGACGTTAACAAATTCCCATCTGCCCATAACCGCGGGCACGGCTTTCGAAAGTTCAAATCCCTGCAGGGGTGTCCCAACTTAGCCCATGACAAGCTCTCACGGTCAACGAAGGAATAGACCTCCACCCGAGACATTCCGATCAGACTCGGTATCCCGGTACAACAAGACATTTCGACAGGGTAAAACTAAACCAGCAACACCGCCCGAATGTGCCGACAAATCCCGATAGGAGCTGCACATATCTCTTTCTCAGGGCACACTCAGATGGTCTAGGTACGGGTAAACCAACCTCAGAGTTGCCCCGAGGTGGCCACCGGCAGCTGACAGGTTCGGACCAACACTCAGAGGAGCACTGGCCCGGGGGGGGGGTAAAATAATGATGACCCTCAGAGTCGCGAACCCAAGGGAAAAAGAGGCTAGGTGGCAAATGGTAAAACCAATGTTGGGCATTGCTGGAAGAAGCTTTACTTAAGGCGAACTGTCAAGGGGTTCCCATTATAACCCAACCGCGTAAGGAACGCAAAATCGGGGAACATAACACCGATATGACGGAAACTAGGGCGACAAGAGTGGAACAAAACACCAGGCATAAGGCCGAGCCTTCCACCCTTTACCAAGTATATAGATGCATTAATTAAGTAAGATATATTGTGATATCCCAACAAGTAAACAATGTTCCAACAAGGAACAACATCTCCGTGTTCCAACACGGAACAAACTTCAATCTTCACCTGCAACTAACAACGCTATAAGAGGGGCTGAGCAAAGCGGTAACATAGCCAATCAACGGTTTGCTAGGACATTGGTGGGTTAGAGGCTGAACATGGCAATTTGGGTGGCTGACAAGCAAGTGGTAGGCATCGTAGCAATGGCATAGCAAAAGAGCGAGCAAACTAGCATAGCAAAGATAGTAGTGATTTCGAGGGTATGATCATCTTGCCTGCACAGTTGTCAGAGTTGGCTGGATCCTCACAAGCAAACTCAACGGGCTCCTCGGTAGCGAACTCGTCTCCCGGCTCTACCCAAAGACAAACAAGCAACAAGGATACAATCAACCACGTGCAAGACCAAGCAATATGATGAAATGATGATATGCTATGCGGGATGCGATGCGGGATGCGAAATGCGAGATATGACAGGAAATGCATGAACCTGGCCTCAACTTGGAATTCCAAGGGTGCCACTGGATAGAGGGGATGAAATCGATTGAAAACGATATAAAGATCATTGGAATCGGAGCCACGGTTTGGAAATGGCAAGCGTTTTAAGATACGACACCGGTCTGCGATTTACAGCAAGTAGGCATCTAAATGCAACGAAATGAACATGCTAAAGCCACCAAACATGAAAACAAAATACATGGCAGTGATGTACACAAGATGGTTGACAAAACACTAGCACTGAGCCATAGGCAAATTCATCCTTTAAGAGGTTCAAACAAGCATGGCTAAAACGCAAATGCAAAACAGATTTCAGACTTAGTGAAATTAACACTAGTCTGAAATTTCAGATCACGATGCTCTCTTCGGAGCAGCAAAACAACATGATAGAAAACCTGAACATGACAAGTAAGAACATGGCATGGAGCTACTCAACAATCTTAACAAAACACCCAAAGTGACCTGGGGCCAAAAGGGTTCACAAAATACTCTACCGAGCTCACGAACATAGCTCGAACACAATCAGTTTTCAGACTTAGTGAAAACTGAGACACGCTGAAATATAACTCACGAAGGCATGAAAACGAGCTCGATGCACTCACTACGGTGCAAGTCATGGCAAGGAAAGCATATAACCAGCAAGAAGGCACAAAGTGCTAGCTACACATGGCAAGAACAAAGGCATAGCATGCATGGAACACTAACGGTAGCATCGGCAAAATCGCAAACAAGTTGACGATCTGCCCAGATTACAACGAAGCAAAAGTTGAGCTCGATTGAGTCAACCTAGAGCACTCCACATATGCAAACAAAGACATGGATGGATAGAGCATAACATAAATATCAAAACTCCCTTACTGATCATCCTCAAAAGAGGCACGGATCACTAGGAAACAAGCTGGACATATAGCATCATGAACTAAAATATCCCAGACTTAGTGAAAATCACTAAGTCTCTGAAATCAGCAATCTCAGGTACCTCTCTTCGCAAGCTTGCACAAGACAACACACACATCCTAAAAATGCATGGGTAGCACCTCTGGAAAGAAGACAAAATGCTTAACAATTCATCCCAAAGGGGCACAGACATATCATGCACGAATTAAACATGGCAAAAATGACAAAAGTGCATGATGAACTAACGGATCTGCAATTTAACTCACGAAGCCTCCTTCTAACAGCATTTTGGGCGTCAAGATGACCTCAAATGCAAATGATGCAATGGAATGAAATGATGTACATGTCGAGGCGAAGATTTTGATATATCAAATGCCCAAAACGGAGCTACGGTTGCGGAGATGCAAGCAGTCAAACATTGCTCGAAAATTAGGGTTTCGGGAAGAGAAAATCAACCGAAATATCCCAGATCCAGATCTGGATCGGGCACGGGTACCGAGGCGGCGGCGGTACTGTTCACCGGCGACGACGGGGAAGGAGGCAGCGGCCGGCGACGAGGGGACCGGAGGGCGGGGCGGCGGTCGGCTGGCGACGAGACGGCGGCGGTGTCGTAGGGCGGCGCGCGCGCGGGGCCGGGGAGCCACGGCGGCTGCCGGCGACCAGGTCCGGTCGGGGCGCGGCGGCCCGTGGCGGCGCCGGCCACCGGCGCCGGAGGTGGCGGCGGCGTAAGAAGGAGGAGGCGGCGGGGGAACTGCGGGCCGGGAGGGCCCCTCGTGGGCCTGGCGGGCCCCGGGCGTCGGCGGCGAACTGGGGACCCGCGGCGCCACTTGGCGGCTCGCGGTTGGCTGGCGGCGGCGGGGCGGACGGTGTCCGGTCCGATCCGGACACGTCCGTCGGTGGGGGGGGGGTTGATCTGTTTTTTTTTAACTAGGGTTTCGGACGGGGGAAGAAGAGATCCGAATGGAGGGGGGTATTAATAGGCATAAGTGGAGCTAGGAGAGTCCAAGTGAGGTGCGGTTTTCGCCCACACGATCGTGATCGAACGCTCTAGGGCATGGAGCAGAGTTTGGTGGGTTTTGGGCCAAAATGGAAGGGTGTTAGGCTGCAACACACACGAGGCCTTCTCGGTCCCTCGGTTAACCGTTGGAGTATCAAACGAAGTCCAAAAGGTACAAAACTTGACAGGCGGTCTACCGGTAGTAAACCAAGGCCGCTTGACAAGTCTCGGTCCAATCCGGAAATGTTTAATCCCCACACAAGAAAGAAAGGTAGAAATGACCATCGGAGGAGAACGGAACGCCGGATTGCAAAACGGACAACGGGGAAAATGCTCGGATGCATGAGACGAACATGTATGCAAATGAAATGCGCATGATGACATGATATGAGATGCATGACACGCAAGCAATGAAAACGCAACAACAGCGAATAACTGCACGACACCTGGCACATCGGTCTCGGGGCGTTACATGCTTGGTGTTGAGGGAAGGCATCATGGGGTCTTGCACCTTTTCTAAGGCCATGCGCTCATGAGAGTGCACCCTAAGTGGAATGCCGCCCAGGTTCAAAAAGATCAGACAGACTTAGTGACTAGTAGCTTCCATGTGCGACCACTGGCTATATGGGCTCTGGCTTAGTTGATCAGTTGTTGGAACCCTTGCCCAGACTGTGTCGACAGATGTAGCATATGTAGGTGGGATGTGGCCGTCAGGTGGTTAAGGGAACCTCTTCTGAAAGACTTTGTCTCAATCTTCGGATTGGGTCCAGTGGGTAAAGCGTACTAAACTCTGCAGAGTATTAAAACTAATCATGATTAGCCGTGCCCCCGGTTATGGGTAAATTTGAGCCACTATGTCGTTACAGTTGTTGGATGATCTTGACAGATGTGACACTTAATAAATTTGTTGGGCAACTTAATAAAGGGTAGGTTGGAGTTGATTTTGCCAACTCAACCTTGTGCATTTAATTGTAGTAATAAAAGAACTAAATAAAAATTTGACTATTAGGTAGTTATTAGGATAAAATCAGCTTTCTGCAAAATAAACCCCCAAGCCTTCCTTTGTTGTACTATGCATATACATGTAGGTCTGCTTTATTATTACTCCTGTGTAACTTGCCAATACATTCCAAGTATTGACCTATATGGCTGCAACGTCTCATGTTGCAGGATATTCTGATGAAGAGTAAGGTACCGTTAGGGTCGCGAGTCTGCACTCAGCATCGCTAGTGGGCTACGATGGGACTCATCATTATTTTCTGCTACTTTCCGCTGTTTGATTGAATAAAGCTAGCCAAGTGCTATGCAGATTGTTGTATTTTATATATTCTGGATCATACGATGTAATAAATGATGCACTTGCTATTCTGGTATTCATCTATACGGTGTGTGCTAGCGAGTTCGATCTAGGGACTAGCACGGTAAGCACACAGACTCAAATCCTTCGAGGTTTGCTCTCTACAGATGGTATCAGAGCAGTGTGCTGACTGTAGGACGTGACCCTAGAAGATGGATTAGAAAAACCATAGGAGTGAAAGTTATTTTATATACTAGCTATCCTTCTTACTGTTTATTAGTTAACCCCCTCAAGTATCTTGAATAGTTAAGTAGGAACTAGTGCTGAGACCACCATTCATGTTTGTTTTATATTGCAACGTTATCGTGTTAGCGTATCTGATTATGCCCACTTTCGTGGTATGAAGATACTAGATTGTTTGCTTGATTGATAGTTGTTTTTTAAATTGCTTAGTGTTGAAATTATTCGACTATATATATAATATTACCATATTGTTTGTTGTTTGTTTGTTGGTGTTATTCGTTGTTGTGTTTTGTTGGCTTGATCATATTATGCATATGGGTAGAATATATTTATATATACATAGCTTTTGGCCCTATTATATCTATAACTCATCTATGCTTGCCCACCAGATGCCGCCGAGGCGTGATACTAGACGCAATACTGCAGGAGGAGACAACAATGGCAATGGATGTACCACCATACATACAGCAGTTATTGAGGGACAGGCCCAGTTGATCCAGTTGCTTGTCCAGAACCAGAACAACAACAATAACAACAACAATCCGCCGCCACCGCCACCTGTGGATATGCTTACCAGGTTCTTGAGGTTGAATCCTCAGAGGTTCTCCAGTTCCCCTGAACCTATTGTGGCTGATGACTGGCTCCGTGCAGTCAATAGGAACCTGGAGACGGTTGGATGCACTGATGCAGAGAGGGTGAGGTTTGCCTCACATTTGTTGGAGGGTCCTGCTGCAGCTTGGTGGGACAATTACTTGGTCACTTATCCCATTGCTACTATCACATGGCCTCAGTTTCAGGATGCTTTTCGTGTTGCACATGTGTCTGCTGGTGCTATGAGTCTGAAAAAGAAGGAGTTTCGCAGTTTGTGCCAGGGAGGTCGCACAGTTAATGCTTATGTGGAGGAATTTAATAATCTTGCACGTTATGCTCCTAATGATGTTAACACTGATGCAGCTAGGCAGGAGAAATTCTTGGAGGGCCTAAATGATGACTTGAGCCTTCAGTTGACAGTGGCCACTTTTAGGAATTGTCAGGACCTAATTGATAAGGCCATTGTGTTGGAGGGAAAGCAACATGCCATAGAGAATCGCAAGAGGAAGTACACCAACAATAACAGGTATAATTCAGGACCACAGCAGAAACCACGCACTTCATATCATGGTAATGGAGGTAATGGACATAATCATCATGGAGGTAATGATCATAATCATCATGGAGGGAATGGCCACAACCATAATGGCCACCATCATCATAATGGGCACAAGAGTAACAATGACGATGGCAGAGGTAATGGTAATGGTAATGGCAATGGAGGGAACAATAACCAGAACCACCAGGTTACACGTGCGCCAAGGGATTTGAGTCAGGTGCAGTGCTTCAGGTGTAAGGCTATGGGGCACTATGCCACAGATTGCCCGGGGCGAAGAACTCAGGATCCAGCAAGCCAAACCCCTTCCAAAAGGGTCATGTAAATCATGTTAATGTGGAGGAGGTTTACAATGAACCTGATGCAGTGATTGGTAAGTTCTTGATTAATTCAGTACCTGCACTTGTTCTTTTTGATACTGGTGCATCGCATTCATTTATTTCGAGGGTATTTGTTGATAAACATGGATTGCCAACCAAAACACTTAGTATGCCTATTAGAGTGAGTTCCCCAGGAGCTGAGATGATAGCAGGTGTTGGTTGCCATCAGTTGACTTTGTCTATTGGAAAGCATGATTTTCCTACGGATTTGATTATATTGAAGTCACAAGGTCTGGATATTATTTTGGGTATGGATTGGTTGCAGTTATATAAATGTCGTATTGATTGTGCCAGTCGATCTATTACTCTCAGTGCACCAGGAGGGAAGAGGATCAAATATGTGTGTAAGTATAAGCGTAATCAGGTGCAGGTGAACTCTCTTAAGGGGGGTAGCCTGGAAGAGGTGCCAGTTGTGAGAGATTATCCAGATGTGTTTCCAGAGGAGTTGCCAGGTATGCCACCAGATAGAGATATTGAGTTTCTTATTGATTTAATACCAGGCACTGGACCTATTGCAAAGAGACCGTATAGAATGCCTCCTCAAGAGTTGGAGGAATTGAAGAAGCAGATAAGAGAATTGCAGGCACAAGGATTTATTCGCCCAAGTTCATCACCTTGGGGAGCTCCAGTTTTGTTTGTGGAGAAGAAGGATGGGACCTTGAGGATGTGTGTTGATTATCGTTCTCTGAATGAGGTAACCATTAAGAATAAGTATCCTTTGCCTATGATAAATGATCTATTTGACCAGTTGGAGGGAGCTACTGTGTTTTCTAAGATTGATCTTCGTTCTGGTTATCATCAATTGAAGATTCGTGAGCAAGATATTCCAAAGACTGCTTTTACTACGAGGTATGGGTTGTATGAATATACTGTTATGTCATTTGGATTGACTAACGCCCCTGCATACTTCATGAATATGATGAACAAGGTGTTTATGGAGTTCTTGGATAAATTTGTGGTTGTTTTCATTGATGATATATTGGTGTTCTCCAAGAATAAGCAAGAGCATGAGGTGCATCTGCGTTTGGTAATGGAGAAACTGAGGGAACATCAGCTGTATGCCAAGTTCAGCAAATGTGAGTTTTGGCTGGATGAGGTAGCATTCCTTGGACATGTTGTGTCAGGTAATGGAGTTGCAGTTGATCCATCTAAGGTTGCTGCAGTTACAGAGTGGGAGACACCCACGACAGTTGGAGAGATTCGCAGCTTTTTGGGCCTTGCAGGTTATTACAGGAGGTTTATTGAGAACTTTTCCAAGATTGCAAAGCCTATGACTGAATTGTTAAAGAAAGAGAAGAAATTTGTTTGGACTGATGAATGTGAAGCCAGCTTTCAGGAATTGAAGCAGCGTTTGGTTACAGCACCAGTCTTAACTCTGCCGGATATACATAAGGACTTCCAGGTATATTGTGATGCTTCTCGTCAAGGACTTGGGAGTGTTTTGATGCAGGAAGGTAAAGTTGTTTCATATGCTTCACGTCAGCTTAAGAATCATGAGCATAATTATCCTACACATGATTTGGAGTTAGCCTCAGTTGTGCATGCATTGAAAACTTGGAGGCCATATCTTATTGGTAATCATTGTGATATATTTACTGATCATAAGAGCTTGAAGTATATTTTTACTCAGAAGGATTTGAACCTCAGGCAGAGGAGATGGTTGGAGCTTATTAAGGATTATGATTTGAATGTGCAGTATCATCCTGGTAAGGCTAATGTTGTTGCTGATGCATTGAGTCGTAGGAGCCATGCTAATGCAATTAATATTGATAATATGCCACCCGAGTTATGTGAACAGTTCAGGAATCTCAGGTTGGAGATGGTTCCTAAGGGATATTTAGCAACACTTGAGGTAAAGCCTACTTTGCTTGACAGGATCAGAGAAGCTCAAAAGAATGATAAGGAGATTGCTGAGATAAAAGAGAATATGGTTAAAGGTAAGGCAGAAGGTTTCCATGAGGATGAACATGGAGCCATATGGTTTGAGAAGCGTATTTGTGTACCTCAAGATGCAGATATCAGGAAGTTGATTCTTCAGGAGGCGCATGATTCACCTTATTCTATTCACCCAGGTAATACTAAGATGTATTTGGATTTGAGGGAAAGATTTTGGTGGCCTAGCCTGAAGAGGGAAATTGCTGGATATATTGCAACATGTGATGTGTGCCAGAGAGTTAAGGCAGAACATCAGAGACCAGCAGGTTTGTTACAGCCATTGCCTATACCTGATTGGAAGTGGGATGAGATTGGTATGGATTTCATTACAGGTCTACCCAGGACTCGGTCAGGTTATGATTCTATTTGGGTAGTTGTTGATCGTTTGACTAAAGTTGCTCACTTCATCCCGGTAAAGACTACTTATACCAGTGCTCAGCTAGCAAAGATTTATATGTCTAAAATTGTTTGTCTGCATGGAGTTCCAAGGAAGGTAGTGTCTGATAGAGGTACTCAGTTCACATCCAAATTTTGGCGTCAGTTGCATGAATCCTTGGGCACCAGGCTGGAGTTCAGTACAGCTTTCCATCCACAGACAGATGGGCAGACAGAGAGGGTAAATCAGATTTTGGAGGATATGTTGAGAGCTTGTGCTTTGGACTATGGGTCCAGTTGGGATGATAATTTACCTTATGCAGAGTTCTCATATAATAACAGTTATCAGGCTAGTCTGAAGATGGCACCATTTGAGGTATTGTATGGTAGGAAGTGCAGGACACCATTGATGTGGGATGAGGTTGGAGAGCGTCAGTTCTTTGGACCAGACTTGATCAGAGATGCTGAGGAGAAGGTCAAGTTGATTCGTGACAGGCTGAAGATAGCACAGTCCAGGCAGAAGAGTTATGCAGATGCAAAACGTAAGGAGGTGACATATGAGGTAGGAGACCGTGCATACCTTAGAGTTTCACCACTTCGTGGAATTAAGAGGTTTGGAATCAAGGTAAGTTAGCACCACGTTTTGTGGGGCCTTACAAGATCTTGGAGCGTAGAGGAGAGGTAGCTTATCAGCTGGAGTTGCCAGAATCCTTGTCAGGAGTTCATAATGTGTTTCATGTATCTCAGTTGAAGAAGTGCCATGCAGAGATGATGGATGTTCCATTGAGGGACACAGTGCCACTTGAGGCAATTCAGTTGGAGAGTGATTTGACATATGAGGAGAAGCCTGTTAAGATTCCGGAGACAGCAGAGAGAGTTACTCGCACCAAGACAATCAAATTATGCAAGGTTCAGTGGGATCATCATACAGAAGAGGAAGCTACCTGGGAACGAGAGGAAGATCTCAAGCAGGATCACCCACACCTATTTGCTAGCCAGCCCGAATCTTGAGGGCGAGATTCATCTTAAGGGGGGTAGGTTTGTAACATCCCAATTTTCCTAAATTAGGATGTTAATAGATCATTCATATGCATATCATATTTTTATTGCATTATTTGCTTTTTCAGAATATTCAAATCATTATGCAACAAAAGGCAATTTATTTGGAGTGGAGATAACATGACTTCTCCCCTATTTTAAAAATGTTCATAATGTGCATAATATTATTTCCAGTTCATCTAATGTGTTCTGGTAATTTTTCCAATCTTCAAAATATTTTATTTGTGGTTTTTATTGCTGTTTGAGTGACCTATTGCATCAAAAGGATTTTACAAAATTGCATCAGTATTGGAACTAGTGTTCCTGTAGTTTATGTTAGTAGTATATATTTTTATGTGTGTCTACGTATTTTTATTTAGTTTTTATATTGTGGTTTTATTTTTAGTTATTTTTGCTGCTGTAGTTTTTGTTTAAAGAAAAGGAAAAAAACACAGCACGCAACACCGCAGCGCAGCCCAATGCCGCGGCCGAGCTCCTGCCGCAGCAGCCCACTTCCCGCGAAGCGTTACGTAGCAGCGTCGCTCGCACCCGACCCGCACCCGATCCACCTCGCCTGTAGCGACTGACCGTGGGTCCCGTGCCTTGCTCGTCCCCTTCACCGAGCCAGACCGCCGCACGGACGCCGAGGCCGAACCCGGATCGATCTGGCGCACTGGTCGATCCCGTGCCCTCCAAGGACTCCGCACGCGAGGACAACAACTCGAGGAACCCTACCGTGCACTCTTCCCCACCCTTCCTCGTCCGCATGATCCACTGGGGCAAAACGAATCTCGCCCAGAACTCCGCCATCCGCCGCCATTCGCCGGAAGATTGCACCGCCATAAGAACGAGAAGAGCCGCACCGCCTACTCCGTTCGATCCCTCTCTCTTCCTCGCACCCGTTTAACACTTTGGCCTTGCCCAACTCGCAGCGGAGTGAGAGGAACGACCCCGCCCGACTTCGCTGGAGCACGCCGCGTTTCCGTCGTCGCCGTCGCCTGTAGGGGACGAACCAGTCGCCGTTTTCACCACCACCGCCTCCGCCACTCACCTCCGCACCCGTCCGTCACCTCGCCTTAGCCGGAGACCCACCAGAGGAGTGCCGCCGCCAACGCCCGAGACTGCCGCCGCCGTCCTCTGTTCTCTGGTAAGCACGGGCGCACAGAGTAAGCTTCAACCAATCACCCGCTGCCACGTGGCACTTCGCTACAGGAATAGCACAGGAGTTCGCTACAGTACCAGGAGTTTTCTGTTTTCCTTTTGTTTTATTTTCAGATTTCACCAAAACTTCCATTAGCTATAACTCCTAATATGTATATCCAAATTAGGTAATTCTTTTTCCTATGATCTCACAAAAATCGGCACATTACCACAGTAGCAACTTTGCACATGTTTGCTCTGTTCAAATTTGAATTCGTTTGAATTTGAAATAAATCTTCCGGAGGCCATAACTCTCAAACCGTTTATCGGAATCGAGTGATTCTTTTTGCATGGTGACCGTAGTGCAATTTAGGTGATGTTAAGATTCTGTTGTTGAGTTTTAAAAATGATTTTCTTGCTGTTGGTTTTGTTTTGGTTCTTTTCGTGTTCCGGTGATTGATTTGTTGAATTGTGTGAAACGTGTAGATTGTCCGGAGTGCGACGCGAGCTATTGTCAGGAGTGTGACTTTCTGAACCAGAACCAAGGCAAGTTACATGTTGATCATCCTTTACCTATTGTTTTCTATGCATGTAGTTATATCACACTATGAATATATGCATGTATAGGAATACTATATTATTTTTGCTATGCTGATGAGCTATCTTCCCGTCTTTGCAAATCGTGGTAGTTGTAGGTTGCTATGCTTTGTAGACGGGGGTGGTTCATGTATTCATTGAGTTTATGTGAGGATTATATATATAACTAAATTGAGTAGTAATTATGGATTTAATTCACCTCTAGGCGGAAGTGGTATTGCTTGGTGTTGAGGGAAGGCATCATGGGGTCTTGCACCTTTTCTAAGGCCATGCGCTCATGAGAGTGCACCCTAAGTGGAATGTCGCCCAGGTTCAAAAAGATCAGACAGACTTAGTGACTAGTAGCTTCCATGTGCGGCCGCTGGCTATATGGGCTATGGCTTAGTTGATCAGTTGTTGGAACCCTTGCCCAGACTGTGTCGACAGATGTAGCATATGTAGGTGGGATGTGGCCGTCAGGTGGTTAAGGGAACCTTTTCTGAAATACTTTGTCTCAATCTTCGGATTGGGTCCAGTGTGTAAAGCATACTAAACTCTGCAGAGTATTAAAACTAATCATGATTAGCCGTGCCCCCGGTTATGGGTAAATTTGAGCCATTATGCCGTTACAGTTGTTGGATGATCTTGACAGATGTGACACTTAATAAATTTGTTGGGCAACTTAATAAAGGGCAGGTTGGAGTTGATTTTGCCAACTCAACCTTGTGTATTTAATTGTAGTAATAAAAGAACTAAATAAAAATTTGACTATTAGGTAGTTATTAGGATAAAATCAGCTTTCTGCAAAATAAACCCCCAAGCCTTCCTTTGTTGTACTATGCATATACATGTAGGTCTGCTTTATTATTACTCCTGTGTAACTTGCCAATACATTCCAAGTATTGACCTATATGGCTGCAACGTCTCATGTTGCAGGATATTCTGACAAAGAGTAAGGTACCGTTAGGGTCGCGAGTCTGCACTCAGCATCGCTAGTGGGCTATGATGGGACTCATCGTTATTTTCTGCTACTTTCCGCTGTTTGATTGAATAAAGCTAGCCAAGTGCTATGCAGATTGTTTTATTTTATATATTCTGGATCATACGATGTAATAAATGATGCACTTGCTATTCTGGTATTCATCTATACTGTGTGTGCTAGCGAGTTCGATCCAGGAACTAGCACGGTAAGCATAGAGACTCAAATCCTTCGAGGTTTGGTCGTTACATTTACCCATGCATATATGCTTGAGTGCTTATGTGTGCTATTGTTTGCTTGCGATAGAATTTCCGGAGTGCGAAGCGTGCTACTACGAGTCTCTAGGGTTTGCAGATCATCGGCAAGGCAAGTGACACTTTGATCATACTTCTTCATTACCCAGTTTTTATGCATTAGTTTCAACCCTCAAACATTGCATGGTTAGGATTTTGATAACATGTGGGTATTGGGAAGTAGTTGATGAGGTAGAACCTATTGTCTTTTATTTAAACCTTGGGAGTTACTTCTACGTTATGCTTATACTGCTATGCTATGCTCGTAGACGTGGTTTGGTTTGAGAGATTCATGACAGTTGTGAGAATTATTATGAACTAAGGGTTTATCTAAGGTGGCTACTTTAACACACATCTGGGTGGATTGTTTGTGGGCACCTGGGGAATCCAGTGTTGTCCAAGGAGATCCCGGGGAATCCGTGTGATCATCCTATGGTTCTCCACCCAGGCTCAAAGGGATCATAAGATCATTCACGCTAGAAACTTCCCTGTGCATCCACAAGCCATTATGGGCTCTGGCATAGTTGAGTAAGTTGTGGGAATCCTTTCCATGATGGGCTAGCAGATGTAGGGGATTGTAGGTGTACCGGCATATCTATCGGTTAAGGGGACCTCTTCAGAAAGACTGTGTCTCGGTCATCCGTTTCTCAAACGTCATGCAGTGCGAGAAATTCAATGGAGGAGATTGAGTCTTGTGGGGAAAAGTGTGCAAACCTCTGCAGAGTGTACAAACTAATCATGGTTAGCCGTGTCCCTGGTTATGGACATCTTGAGTATCTGGTTCTTGAATTATTGATGTGATCTCAACACTATAAATTAATCTTGTTGGGTTGTTAATTGCTATTTAATTGGGATTGAGATGGGGTTTCCATTCTCAATGTTTATCAACCAACTTTGTAGTTAAAATAAAATATATTCCTTTGCAGTAGGGAAAAACTGGCTTTTCGCAAAAACATTTACCTTAGAGCCTCCACCAGCCATATATGCATGTAGTGTTAGCATGTATCTTGTTCATTACTTTACAGTGTTATTTTGCCAGCATATTCCATGTGCTGACCCGTTTCGGGCTGCAACGTATTATGTTGCAGACTTTTTAGACGAAGAGTAAGGTGCGCTAGGTCGTTGTCGTGCACTCAGCTATGCCGTTGGAGTTGATGGACTCATTTACCTTTGATGCTTCCGTAGATACCTTATTTAGATGGCCTTAAGCCATTTTATTGTAGTAAGTTCTCTTTTGAGACATTCGATGTAATAAGTGTGTGATTGTACTCTGTTATAAATCCTTCAAGTACTGTGTGTGTCAGCATTACTGATCTAGGGATGACACTTATGCACAGAGATTTGACCGTTTGAGGTCGGATCACTACATCTACATATTAAGCGAAGATTGGCTAAGGACGAGGTGACGATGCCCGTGGGAAATGGTTCCAAATTCGATGTGATGGCGGTCGGCACACTACCTCTACATCTACCTTCGGGATTAGTTTTAGACCTGAATAATTGTTATTTGGTGCCAGCGTTAAGCATGAACATTATATCTAGTTCTTGTTGTATGCGAGACGGTTATTCATTTAAGTCAGAGAATAATGGTTGTTCTATTTATATGAGTAATATCTTTTATGGTCATGCACCCTTGATGAGTGCTCTATTTTTATTAAATCTCGCTAGTAGTGATACACATATTCATAGTATTGAAGCCAAAAGATATAAGTTTAATAATGATAGTGCAACTTATTTGTGGCACTGTCGTTTAGGTCATTGGTGTAAAGCGCATGAAGAAACTCCATGCTGATGGACTTTTGTAATCACTTGATTATGACTCACTTGATGCTTGTGAACCATTCCTCATGGGCAAGATGACTAAGACTCCGTTCTCCGGATCAATGGAGCGGGCAACAGACTTATTGGAAATAATACATACTGATGTATGCGGTTCGATGAGTGTTGATGCTCGCGGCGGGTATCGTTATTTTATGACCTTACAGATGATTTGACCAGATATGGGTATATCTACCTGATGAAACATAAGTCTAAAACATTTCAGAAGTTCCAAGAATTTTAGAGTGAAGTGGAAAATCATCGTAACAAGAAAATTAAGTTTCTACGATCTGATCATGGAGGTGAATATTTGAGTTACGAGTTTGGTCTTCATTTGAAACAATGCGGAATAGTTTCGCAACTCACGCCACCTAGAAGACCATAGCGTAATGGTGTGTCTGAACGTCGTAACCGCACTTAATTAGATATGGTGCGATCTATGATGTCTCTTACTGATTTACCGCTATCGTTTTGGGGTTATGCTTTAGAGACGGATGCACTCACGTTAAATAAGGCACCATCAAAATCCGTTGAGACGACAACATATGAACTATGGTTTGGCAAGAAACCCAAGTTGTCGTTTCTTAAAGTTCGGGGCTGCGATGCTTATGTGAAAAAGCTTCAACCTGATAACCTCGAACCCAAATCGGAGAAATGTGTCTTCATAGGATACCCAAAGGAAACTGTTGGGTACACCTTCTATCACATATCCGAAGGCAAGATATTCATTGCTAAGAATGGATCCTTTCTAGAGAAGGAGTTTCTCTCGAAAGAAGTGAGTGGGAGGAAAGTAGAACTTGATGAGGTAACTGTACCTTCTACCTTATTGGAAAGTAGTTCATCACAGAAATCAATTCCAGTGATTCCTACATCAATTAGTGAGGAAGCTAATGATAATGATCATGAAACTTCTGATCAAGTTCTACCGAACCTCGTAGGTCAACCAGAGCAAGATCCGCACAAGAGTGGTACGGTAATCCTATTCTGGAGGTTATGTTACTTCACCATGACAAACCTACAAACTATGTGTCACAGCCCCAGTTCAGGACTTGCCTGCCTTTGCATTAGCCTCCATGCATCATGTCTAAATTCTATTAATTTTGAAATGGGGACTGATAAACCCTAGCAGCAAGTGAAATACAACTAGGGTCAAATTAAATCTTTTCCATCTACCCAAAATGGCTTTTAGAAAAGTTCATCAATTTTGGAATGGGTGAAAACTTCTTCCAAAAATGATGCACACATTTCTAGGACATTTCTGTATTTTGGAGTTAATTCATATGTATTTGAATTTGGAAAATTAAATGCTATATAATATCTTAAATGTCCAAATAATTCTGAACTTAAGTGAGGGCTGTTGGAAATATTCCATACAGAGCCCACAATTATTTTCAGGGTTTTAGAAAATGCCTTAGCATTTTAATTAAGTCAAAACAATTACAAAAAATAGAAAACAGAAACTAAATAAGAGAGAGAGAGAGAGAGAGAGAGAGAAGGAAACAAACCTGGGCCTCCCCTATGCTAGGCCCAGCCACCTGGCCGGCCCACCGAGGGCAGGGGCGTCTTCTTCCTCCTGCAAGAAGGCAGAGGAGAAGATAGCCACGGCGCCGCGGCGTGCCACACCGGAAGCTGCCTGCCTGGCTGCCCTCTCGTCGCCCTGGACTCCCTGTGCGATGCCACGCTACCCCCCTGGACCCCCTTGACGCTCTCGCTCTCTCCCTGCCTCGCTCTCTCTCGCTCTCTCTCCCAAAGCCGAGCGGAGCCATCGCCATCGCTCGTTGTTGCCGTGTCCACCGCCTCCCCCTTGCTTCCCCGACCAATCAAGGAGCTCCGCCACATCGTCCCCGACCTCTCCGCCAAGTCAAGCAAGCCGGGACGCACCGCAGCACCGCCATCGCCGTCTTCTTTAACCTCGGTCCACCGAGATCGCCGGCGACCGTGCGCCCGCTCCGTTACTTCCCCGAGCTCCCCAAGACCACCGTTGCACTCCCCGTGAGCTTCTCCTTCGATCCCCACTTCCCCCCTGCTCGTTTGCGCCGTGCAGTCGCCACCCTCTTCGAGCCCGAGAGCATCTCGCCGCCGGCCATGGCGTAGCCGTGGCCACACCCACGCAAGCTCGCAACCGAGCAATTCACCGCACTCGCTGTGTCCCCAGGAGCCCGCAGCACCCCTTTGCACCTCCTGCTGTGCCTCCTAGCGACGACCCCGAGCTCGCCCGAGCTCCAGCAGCCGCCAACATCGTCGGCGGCGTCTTTTCCGACCACCCCGAGCCCAAACACCACCACCACTCGACGCGACAGCCCCCCAGCTTCACGTAGATGCTCCCCACGCGCCAAATAGGGCCCTGCAGCGAACCCGACTCCCTCCGCCGTGGATATGGTCGCCGGCGGCTAAACGCCGGTAGCTGACGTGGCCGTCATTAGCGGTTAAACATCCCACTAACCAACCCCTCTAGAGCCACTGCCATTGGGCCCTAGTGCCTAATTAGTTAGTTAACTACTCTGTTAGATTAGCACCAATCTCAGGAGGGCCCCACGTGTCATTTTGACTTTGCCACGTCACATGGTGACCGACCCCACATGTCAGGTTGACTTTGCTGACGAGGCAGTTGACCGGGCCCACACGTTAGCGACCCTAACCAGCACTGGTTCACTGACCAGTGAGTCCCACTGGTCAGGTTTGACCTGGTCGACGCCTTTGACCTGCTGACATCACCTTGACATCATGCTGACGCAGTAATACATTTTCTGGATTTAGTTTAAATTATAATAATTCAGAAAATTCTAGAAAATGCCCAAAACTTCTAAAAATCATAGAAAATCAACCGTAACTCCAAATGGAATAAATTGTATATGAAAAATTATCAGAAAAATTCAAGGAATCTGTTTATGGCATTTTCATGCATGTTTGAACAATGTTTGTCCTCTGTTTTGGACAAAACAAATAAATGGCATTTAACTAATCATATATGGAGTTTGAATTTGAATCTTGTATTCAAACCAACTTCATTTAATTGTGTTGCTAGTTGCATTAGCTCAATCAACAACATATTGCCATGTCATTATCATGCATCATGTTGTGCATTGCATTGATTGTGTTCCTTCTCTATTGCCGGTGGTTGTCCCCTCTCGATAGACGTTGTACCGACGCTGTGATCGTTGACACTGATGAAGACCCAATGATATCTTCAGAAGTGCCAGGCAAGCAAAACCCCCTTGTTCATTCCGATACAATCCCACTCTCCTGCTCCTGCTCTCTTTTACTGCATTAGGACAACACGATTCCTCTGTTACTTGCTGCGGTAGTTGAACCCCTTTCCTATGCATGACCTGTCATTGCCATAGTAAATAGATGAAACCCACTAGCATGAGTAGGAGTTGTTTGAGCCCTGATGTGCCTACTCATTCATGCTTGTTTGTCATGCCTGCTACTGCTTAGAGTTGAGTCAGGTCTGATTCATCGGGGATGAATCAGAGGTGTGTAAACATGTCCTACTGTTGAGAGCTAAATGTGAGAACACGATTTGGTAAAGGTAGCGGTGAGAGGCCATGTAGGAGTACATGGTGGGTTGTCTCATTGAAGCCGTCCTTAGGAACTGAGTTCTGTGTTTGTGATCCATGAAACAGTTACTACCACGCATTGGGCCCGAAACCAATGGACCCTCTCGGCTTCTTGATCACCCTTGTCCTCTGTCTAGGAGTTGCAACTAGTTTCTGGTGTTTATAGGATATGTGTTGGCGGCCGTGCGTAGCTGACCCTAGGGGTGGGCTACGATACGGTAGATACACCGTGGCACGGTGTACCGGGCGCCCGTTTGGTGTCTCGGGAACCCTGTTCACATCGTTCGGGGTCGTATGTGGAAACCTCGGCCGGACTCCCTGCGGATGGAACCTGGATAGGCGATAAACCTGTACTAGAGACTTGAGTGTTTAGGTAGGTCATGGCCGACACCCTCGCTGGGTTTCCGCTTGAAGGTTGTCGAGTACATGTCGTGTAAACGGCGGTAAGTGGTGAGAGCGTGTGTGAAGAAGTACACCGCTACAGGGTTAACATCATCTATTCGAATAGCCGTGTCCGCGGTAAATGACTTATGGGTTGCCTATAACAGTTCATAGACAAGTGAAAGTGGATACTCTAAAACTCGCAAGATAAGTGTGAGTGCTATGGATGGCCTTCTCGTAGGGAGACGGGAGTGGATCCATAGTGGTGTATTGAATGGTGAATATGTGGACTTGTGTGCGCCACCTCAAAAGAGCTGCTTGCGGTCGTAGTTCAGGTTAGCCACTAAGTCAAAGCCGGCTTGCTGCAGTTAAACTCCACCACCCCCCCCCCCTTGTTGATACCGATGCATATGTAGCTAGTTCTGATGTAAGTCTTGCTGAGTACCTTTGTACTCACGTTTGCTTAATTTATGTTTTGCAGAGAGACTTCAGTCTCGCTAGTAGTTCCGCGTGGACTTCGACGTTTAGCTTGATACCTCAGCTACGATCTTGTGCCCTCGGCAGGATCTGGTAGATAGTCAGGCTTCTTAGCCTTTTTCATTTGTAGATGTCTGTTCTCAGACATGTTAAGCTTCCGCATGTGCTTTGACTTGTATGCTATGATTGTTGGGTCATGAGACCCATGTTTGTAATATCTCGCTCCTCGGAGCCTAATGAATAAATACTTGAGTTGTAGAGTTATTTTGTGATGCCATGTTGTATTTACACATATCGAGCATATTGTGTGTATGATTGAAATGCTTGGTATGTGTGGGATCCGACAATCTAGTTGTTTATCCTTGGCAGCCTCTCTTATGGGGAAATGTAGTCTAGTGCTTCCATGAGCCATAGTAGTCCGCTACAGCCCGGTTCACCGGAGTCCTGTTAGCCCAGCACTACTGCTCAGGACACTTGACTGGACGGCATGTGTTTCACTTCGTTCCTGTGTATGCCCCTTCGGGGAAATGTCACGCGGTGACATCCGGAGTCCTGCCTAGCCTGCTACAGCCCGGGTTCCCGGAGTCCTGTTAGCCCAGTGCTATAGCCCGGATTCACACACTGCTGACCGACATGCTCGATGTGATTCATGTATGTCTGTCCCCATAGGTTAGTGCCGCTTTGGGTTCATGACTAGCCATGTCGGCCCGGGTTCTCTGTCATATGGATGCTAGCGACACTATCATATACGTGAGCCAAAAGGCGCAAACGGTCCCGGGCCATGGTAAGGCGACACCCATGGGAATACCGTGTGTGAGGCCGCAAAGTGATATGAGGTGTTACCGGCTAGATTGATGTGACTTGGAATCGGGGTCCTGACAGCTTTGGTATCAGAGCCTGACTGCCTGTAGGATTACCAAGCCAAACTGGTCGAAGTCGTGTCTAGAAATGCTTTAGTTGTGTAAGGGAATTGATTGTGGAAGGGAACGTAAGGCTCTGTTTACTCCTTTACCCTATGCCTTCTAATCTGAGTCAACCTCTTCTTTTCTATGGGGAATAGGAACTAGGCTTCTCATCTATCTATCTATCAGGATGACGTGTTACTAATCCATAGACTTATAGAATTGATAGTTTCAAGCCTCAGTTCCGTTCCTACTACTTCTATATGTTGTCAGTTGATCTCGGAACCTTGATATTGTTGTTGAGTGGCTATGCCACCATTTTTGTAGGTTGTCTCAAATCTTTTGAGAAATTACAGCCGTTATGCTGCCCGAGTCATCCCAGGTTTCTAAATAGTCTGATGCATCTGCAAACCCTTTCCCCTGTTCCTGATGTCCATTTGGGCCAGATTAATCACACTACCTGTCAGTTGAGGTACTCTATTGCCTCGACATATATGTTGGAGCTATTATTATGACCCTAGGTGTTTAGGGAGTCACCTAGTAATCTAGCCATGTTTTGTGTTCCCGGTGTGATGATTCTAGCCACCATTCTCGAAAGCATCCCGTGATGCCATTTAGTTAGTAGGTATTCTACTACTGGGTTTTGAACCCGAGATTCACCCTACTTACCTCATGTTGATAGTGTTGCTAGTTCCTTTAGGATATTAGTAACCTTTGCATTAGTCCTCGAGGTCCGTGGTATATCCTTCTTCCAAATACTATGAACCGCCTATGGCAGAAGTTCTTTGAACCATAAGATCACAACCAGAGTGCTCTTGATGAGTTCTCCATTCTTCATTGTGAATCTGCCAGTCCTAGCATTCTGTATGGGTTATCCGGAAGAAATGTTGAGCTATGCTCGACATACTAATCTATGCATCCAAAACTCAGAAAATTATATGTTCCTTGAGTTGTTCCTCTTCAGTTGTATTCCGACCATCTTCTATCAGTTGATAGCCAAGAGTATGTGTGCATTTGTGTTCATCGATGCCTATAATTCTTGTGGTCCGTCAAGCCATTCTATTCCAGAACGACTAGGAGAAACAAACTCCAGAACCTCATCCATATCTAGGATTGGGTCAAAACAATTGTATTCCGCAGATCAAAATGCCAATCCAGCTTTTGCTCTGCTCTACCTTGGAGTATTACCATCTTTATGTCAGGAGTGTCATGAGAATTGCACCACCTCTTATGAATTCTTGACGCAGTAATACTTCTTGCCATCATTGTTCATTCCTCGGTTCCGTGTTATTGTAACCGGAGTGCTGACAAGTGTACTGTGATGTGCAAAATCAATACTCCTAGCAACTCCGTTGCTTGGTAGTTAATGGACAATACTCTCATTCTTAGCGTGCTGGTTATTGAATCATCACCCTAAGGTTTATCATGCTACCTAGTCCTTATTTCTGGTGCACACTTCGATCAATGAGTTAGGATCATGTCAATCCCTCACTCTCTTGATCACATCGTCTTGCCCTGAAAAGCAAGATTGTTCTCGAGCTTAGTAACATATCGGTGGTTCGTGACTTTCCGATTATCTTCTCGGAAGTGTTACCAGGTTGTCGCCTGACTGTTATGTTGAGCTCGTGATCAAGCTGGTTTCTTGTAAACCACCCCTTCTCCAAGAATCTGTGTTGGATACCCCTGAGCTAGTTGTTAAGCTAAAACAACAACTTGGAGAGTTGAAAGATAAAAGCTTGCCTAACGTAGTTCATTTTAAAGGGATAGCTTTTGTGTGTGTGTGTGTGTTGAAGAAAGATGATATCTTCATCGATTGGTCCTCGTGATCAGTTGTGGGATCTATTGTCTTGTCCAAACTTTGTTTTGAGTGTGGGCTATCCTCAAATCAAACCAGAACCAACAATGTTCGTAATGTTGTCTTACTCGTGGTTGACTCCTCGAGCATACACCATTACATCTTTGGCCTGACCAATACTATCACATTGTCCACATAGTGGTGGAAGTCCAGTGATATGGAAATTCCGATGAATTGCTGTTGAGCCCATCAGCGGCATTTTGTCTCCTCCATGATTTGTGTTGAACATCCAGCTAGTGTTGGAAACTTGTGTAATCATTTTCTTCACGCCCCGTTCATGAAGTATATGTTTGGATGAAAGAAGTGACTTCCTTTGATTCACGTGCATTTGATGTAAGTTGCTGCCATGAATCCGGGAAAGTTTGTTTTGCTTCCTCTGGAATCATCCCAAGTCAGTCATGCACGTGCGAAGTATTCTATGGTCTGATAGACTGATCATCTTCATTCCATACGTATCCCTAGCACACCAAGCCACTGATTGACTTGTTCAGGGAGAAGAAGTTCTCCATAAGAGCTAAGCATATGACTTATGCAAGGACTTCGATATCCTAGATGATGGTTCCCAACCAGGACTCGGTAGTGTTTCATTGTAAGACCACCATGTGGTCATGCTTGTCTGGGACAGCGTGTTCACGTGTGTTTAGCAGAACCAGCTCATGTTTTGGAGCTTACTACCATAGTCCACTTCCTGAGAATCTCGCAATGTCATCTCGTCGAATTGTGTTGCAAATTTTCATTGTCTTTCTAGACTTGATGAGTCTGGGATATCGTGTTACCAACCAGATCCGAATCTCGGGCAGATCTGATGGTTGGAATTTTTCCAAGATCTATGATGTAGGCCCTGACAAGGCTGATGTTCTGTCCGACACACCTAGCCGGAAGGTCTATCATTGTAGTAACTTGATTGATTTATTTGACCATCTTCTCCATGAGGATTTAGTGCAACTTATTCTAGGAGTTGTTCCTTGGGGATTCTTGTGCTCTTAGTTTCTTCAGTTATTCTATAACTACTCAAAAGTGGAATCACTTTGAGTTTTTCTCCAGTTACTAGAATCATTCCCAGCATTTGCATTTGGTTCCCAGCTTGCACCCGCCTTTGTGCCATTTTACTATGGTCTGCCTTCCCAGTAATTTTTATTTTAGGATCATCCTCAAAAGTGGGCTTACCCTAGACCCTATCCTTTCTCGATGATAAGAAGAAATCATCCATTGTGTTGTCTTCAACAAGGTAGTCCACATCATCCATTCTAGTATGAGTATGCCATTTCTTCAAGCTCCTTCACGCAATCGTTTGTGATTGCCTCAGGCTGGTGAGAAGAGTTTCAATGATCTCTGAATCAAAAGTAATTCTTTTTGCCACTTAAGGGAATATTTCTGCGAGTCACCTTCTTTAAGATGTCTCGTTATGGTATCATGGCAATTATCTCCTCACTACCTTGAAACCATGCACCACCTTACTCCAGCGTGGAATTGTTGCCTATCCAATTGAACCTTTGTCATTTACCTCTTTCCATTGCTCCTGACGTGTGTGCTATGTCTCAACTCAAGAGATGTTCTTATGTCTCATTCCTGTGAGCTGATCTTGAGTGCTCGATCTTCGAGGAGATCGATTCCTGTAGGGCTTTCCTTTCTTTCTGTCGTCATCATGTTGGATGGACTCCTCGGAGAAAGACGACGAGACAAAGATGGTGATTGAATCAACAACCCTAAGAGGTGCAACCTGGATTGTGAAGATTATGTTAGTTTGTGTTCCCCCTTCATCTTACCCTACACCTGAATCTTGGGGCGAGATTCTTGTTTAGTGGGGGTGAGCTGTCACAGCCCCAGTTCAGGCCTTGCCTGCCTTTGCATTAGCCTCCATGCATCATGTCTAAATTCTATTAATTTTGAAATGGGGACTGATAAACCCTAGCAGCAAGTGAAATACAACTAGGGTCAAATTAAATCTTTTCCATCTACCCAAAATGGCTTTTAGAAAAGTTCATCAATTTTGGAATGGGTGAAAACTTCTTCCAAAAATGATGCACACATTTCTAGGACATTTCTGGATTTTGGAGTTAATTCATACGTATTTGAATTTGGACAATTAAATGCTATATAATATCTTAAATGTCCAATAATTCTGAACTTAAGTGAGGGCTGTTGGAAATATTCCATACAGGGCCCACAATTATTTTCAGGGTTTTAGAAAATGCCTTAGCATTTTAATTAAGTCAAAACAATTACAGAAAAATAGAAAACATAAACTAAATAAAAGAGAGAGAGAGAGAGAGAGAGAAGGAAACAAACCTGGACCTCCCCTGTGCTAGGCCCAGCCACCTGGCAGCCCAGCCACCTGGCCGGCCCACCGAGGGCAGGGGCGTCTTCTTCCTCTTGCGAGAAGGCAGAGGAGAAGACAGCCACGGCGCCGCGGCGTGCCACGCCGGCAGCTGCCTGCCTGGCTGCCCTCTCGTCGCCCTGGACTCCCTCTGCGACGCCACGCTACCCCCCTGGACCCCCTTGACGCTCTCGCTCTCTCCCTGCCTCGCTCTCTCTCGCTCTCTCTCCCAAAGTCGAGCGGAGCCATCGCCGCCGCTTGTCGTTGCCATGTCCACCGCCTCCCCCTCGCTTCCCCGACCAGTCCAGGCGCTCCGCCACATCGTCCCCGACCTCTCCGCCAAGTCAAGCAAGCTGGGACGCACCGCAGCACCGCCATCGCCGTCTTCTTCAACCTCGGTTCGCCGAGATCGCCGGCGACCGTGCGCCCGCTCCGTTGCTTCCACGAGCTCCCCAAGACCACCGCTGCATTCCTCGTGAGCTTCTCCCTCGATCCCCACTTCCCCCCTGCTAGTTTGCGCCGTGTAGTCACCGCCCTCTTTGAGCCCGAGAGCATCTCGCCACCGGCCATGGCGTAGCCGTGGACACACCCGCGCAAGATCGCAACCGAGCACTTCACCGCACTCGCTGTGTCCCCAGGAGCCCGCAGCACCCCTCCGCACCTCCTGCTGTGCCTCCTAGCGACGACCCCGAGCTCGCCCGAGCTCCTGCAGCCGCCAACATCGTCGGCGGCGTCTTTTCCGACCACCCCGAGCCCAAACACCATCACCACTCGACGCGGCAGCCCCCCAGCTTCACATAGATGCTCCCCACGCGCCAAATAGGGCCCTGCAGCGAAATCCCGACTCCCCCCGCCGCGGATTTGGTCGCCGGCGGCTAAACGCCGGTAGCTGACGTGGCCGTCATTAGCGGTTAAACATCACACTAACCAACCCCTCTAGAGCCACTGCCATGTGGGCCCTAGTGCCTAATTAGTTAGTTAACTACTCTATTAGATTAGCACCAATCTCAGGAGGAACCCACCTGTCATTTTGACTTTGCCACATCACACGTTGACCGACCCCACATGTCAAGTTGACTTTGCTGACGAGGCAGTTGACCGGGCCCACACGTCAGCGACCCTAACCAGCACTGGTTCACTGACCAGTGAGTCCCACTGGTCAGGTTTGACCTAGTCGACACCTTTGACCTGCTGACATCACCTTGACGTCATGCTGACACAGTAATACATTTTCTGGATTTAGTTTAAATTATAATAATTCAGAAAATTCCAGAAAATGCCCAAAACTTCTAAAAATCATAGAAAATCAACCGTAACTCCAAATGAAATAAATTATATATGAAAAATTATCAGAAAAATTCAAGGAATCTGTTTATGGAATTTTCATGCATATTTGAGCAATGTTTGTCCTCTGTTTTGGACAAAACAAATAAATGGCATTTAACTAATCATATATGGAGTTTGAATTTGAATCTTGTATTCAAACCAACTTCATTTAATTGTGTTGCTAGTTGCATTAGCTCAATCAACAACATATTGCCATGTCATTATCATGCATCATGTTGTGCATTGCATTGATTGTGTTCCTTCTCTATTGCCGGTGGTTGTCCCCTTTTGATAGACGTTGTACCGACGCTGTGATCGTTGACACTGATGAAGACCCAATGATATCTTCAGAAGTGCCAGGCAAGCAAAACCCCCTTGTTCATTCCGATACAATCCCACTCTCCCGCTCCTGCTCTCTTTTACTGCATTAGGACAACATGATTCCTCTGTTACTTGCTGCGGTAGTTGAACCCCTTTCCTCTGCATGACCTGTCATTGCCACAGTAAATAGATGAAACCCACTAGCATGAGTAGGAGTTGTTTGAGCCCTGATGTGCCTACTCATTCATGCTTGTTTGTCATGCCTGCTACTGCTTAGAGTTGAGTCAGGTCTGATTCATCAGGGATGAATCGGAGGTGTGTAAACATGTCCTACTGTTGAGAGCTAAGTGTGAGAACACGATTTGGTAAAGGTAGCGGTGAGAGGCCATGTAGGAGTACATGGTGGGTTGTCTCATTGAAGCCGTCCTTAGGAACTGAGTTCTGTGTTTGTGATCCATGAAACAGTTACTACCACGCATTGGGCCCGAAACCAATGGACCCTCTTGGCTTCTTGATCACCCTTGTCCTCTGTCTAGGAGTTGCAACTAGTTTCTGGTGTTTATAGGATATGTGTTGGCGGCCGTGCGTAGCGCTGACCCTAGGGGTGGCCTACGATGTGGTAGATACACCATGGCACGGTGTACCGGGCGCCCGTTTGGTGTCTTGGGAACCCTGTTCACATCGTTCGGGGCCGTATGTGGAAACCTCGGCCGGACTCCCTGCGGATGGAACCTGGATAGGCGATAAACCTGGACTAGAGACTTGAGTGTTTAGGTAGGTCGTGGCCGACACCCTCGTTGGGTTTCCGCTTGAAGGTTGCCGAGTACATGTCGTGTAAACATAGGTAAGTGGTGAGAGCATGTGTGAAGAAGTACACCCCTGCAGGGTTAACATCATCTACTCGAATAGCCGTGTCCGCGGTAAAGGACTTCTGGGTTGCCTATAACAGTTCATAGACAAGTGAAAGTGGATACTCTAAAACTCGCAAGATAAGTGTGAGTGCTATGGATGGCCTTCTCGTAGGGAGACGGGAGTGGATCCATAGTGGTGTATTGAATTGTGAATATGTGGACTCGTGTGCGCCACCTGAAAAGAGCTTCTTGCAATCGTAGTTCAGGTTAGCCACTAAGTCAAAGCTGGCTTGCTGCAGTTAAACTCCACCACCCCCCACCCCCACCCCCTTGTTGATACCGATGCATATGTAGCTAGTTCTGATGTAAGTCTTGCTGAGTACCTTTGTACTCACGTTTGCTTAATTTATGTTTTGCAGAGAGACTTCAGTCTCGCTAGTAGTTCCGCGTGGACTTCGACGTTTAGCTTGATACCCCAGCTACGATCTTGTGCCCTCGGCAGGATCTGGTAGATAGTCAGGCTTCTTAGCCTTTTTCATTTGTAGATGTCTGTTCTTAGACATGTTAAGCTTCCGCATGTGCTTTGACTTGTATGCTATGATTGTTGGGTCATGAGACCCATGTTTGTAATATCTCGCTCCTCGGAGCCTAGTGAATAAATACTTGAGTTGTAGAGTTATGTTTTGATGCCATGTTGTATTTACACATATCGAGCATATTGTGTGTATGATTGAAATGCTTGGTATGTGTGGGATCCGACAATCTAGTTCTTTATCCTTGGCAGCCTCTCTTATGGGGAAATGTAGTCTAGTGCTTCCATGAGCCATAGTAGTCCGCTACAGCCCAGTTCACCGGAGTCCTGTTAGCCCAGCACTACTGCTCAGGACACTTGACTGGCCGGCATGTGTTTCCCTTCGTTCCTGTGTCTGTCCCTTCGAGGAAATGTCACGCGGTGACATCCGGAGTCCTGCCTAGCCTGCTACAGCCCGGGTTCCCGGAGTCCTGTTAGCCCAGTGCTACAGCCCGGATTCACACGCTGCTGACCGACATGCTCGATGTGATTCATGTATGCCAGTCCCCATAGGTTAGTGCCGCTTTCGGTTCACGACTAGCCATGTCAGCCCGGGTTCTCTGTCATATGGATGCTAGCGACACTATCATATACGTGAGCCAAAAGGCGCAAACGGTCCCGGGCCATGGTAAGGCGACACCCATGGGAATACTGTGCGTGAGGCCGCAAAGTGATATGAGGTGTTACCGGCTAGATCGATGTGACTTGGAATCGGGGTCCTGACACTATGAGGAAGCGATGATGAGCCCAGATTTCGCAAAATGGCTTGAGGCCATGAAATTTGAGATGGGATCCATGTGTGAGAACAAAGTATGGACTTTGGTTGACTTGCCCGATGATCGGCAAGCCATAGAGAATAAATGGATCTTCAAGAAGAAGACTGACGCTGACATAATGTTACTGTCTACAAAGCTCGACTTCTTGCAAAAGGTTTTCGACAAGTTCAAGGAGTTGACTACGATGAGACCTTCTCACCCGTAGTGATGCTTAAGTCTGTCCGAATAATGTTAGCAATTGCCGCATTTTATGATTATGAAATTTGGCAAATGGATGTCAAAACTGCATTCCTTAATGGATATCTTAAAGAAGAGTTGTATATAATGCAACCGGAAGGTTTTGTCGATCCAAAAGGTGCTAACAAAGTTTGCAAGCTCCAGCGATCCGTTTATGGACTGGTGCAAACATCTCGGAGTTAGAATATACGCTTTGATAGTGTGATCAAAGCATATGGTTTTATACATACTTTTGGAGAAGCCTGTATTTCCAAGAAAGTGAGTGGGGGCTCTGTAGCATTTCTAATATTATATGTGGATGACATATTGTTGATCGGAAATGATACTGAATTTCTGAATAGCATAAAAGGATACTTGAATAAGAATTTTTCAATGAAAGACCTCGGTGAAGTTGCTTATACATTGGGCATCAAGATCTATAGAAATAGATCAAGACGCTTAATTGGACTTTCACAAAGCACATACCTTGATAAAGTTTTGAAGAAGTTCAAAATGGATCAAGCAAAGAAAGTGTTCTTGCCTATGTTACAAGGTGTGAAGTTGAGTCAGACTCAACGCCCGACCACTGCAAAAGATAGAGAGCAAATGAAAATCATTCCCTATGCTTCAGCCATAGGTTCTATCATGTATGCAATGTTGTGTACCAGACCTGATGTGTGCCTTGCTATTAGTTTAGCAGGGAGGTACCAAATTAATCCAGGAGTGGATCACTGGACAGTGGTCAAGAACATCCTGAAATACCTGAAAAGGACTAAGGATATGTTTCTCGTTTATGGAGGTGACAAAGAGCTCGTCGTAAGTGGTTACTTCGATGCAAGCTTTGACACTAATCCAGATGACTCTAAGTCACAAGCCGGATACGTATTTTTATAGAATGGTGGAGCTGTCAGTTGGTACAGTTCTAAGCAGAGCGTCGTGGCGGGATTTACGTGTGAAGTGGAATACATAGCTGCTTCGGAAACAGCAAACGAAGGAGTCTGGATGAAGGAGTTCATATTCGATCTAGGTGTAATACCTAGTGCATTGGGTTCAATGAAATTCTTTTGTGACAATACTGGTGCAATTGCCTTGGCAAAGGAATCCAGATTTCACAAGAGAACCAAGCACATCAAGAGACGCTTCCATTCCATCTGCGATCAAGTCAAGGAGGGAGACATAGAGATTTGCAAGATGCATACAGATCTGAATGTTGCAGACCCGTTGACTAAGCCTCTCTCATGAGCAAAACATGATCAGCACCAAGACTCCATGGGTGTTAGAATCATTACTGTGTATTCTAGATTATTGACTCTAGTGCAAGTGGGAGACTGAAGGAAATATGCCCTAGAGGGAATAATAAAGTTGTTATTTATATTTCCATATATCATGATAAATGTTTATTATTCATGCTAGAATTGTATTAACCGGAAACTTAGTACACATGTGAATACATAGACAAACAGAGTGTCCCTAGTATGCCTCTACTAGACTAGCTCGTTAATCAAAGATAGTAAAGTTTCCTAGCCATAGACATGTGTTGTCATTTGATGAATGAGATCACATCATTAGAGAATGATGTGATGGACAAGACACATCCGTTAGCTTAGCACTATGATTGTTTAGTGTATTGCTATTGCTTTCTTCATGACTTATACATGTTCCTCTGATTATGAGATTATGCAACTCCCGAATACCGGAGGAACACTTAGTGTGCTATCAAACGTCACAACGTAACTGGGTGATTATAAAGATGCTCTACAGGTGTCTCCAATGGTGTTTGTTGAGTTGGCATAGATAGAGATTAGGATTTGTCACTCTGATTGTCGGAGAGGTATCTCTGGGCCCTCTCGGTAATGCACATCACTATAAGCCTTCCAAGCAATGTGACTAATGAGTTATTTGCGGGATGATCCATTATGGAACGAGTAAAGAGGCTTGCCGGTGAAGAGATTGAACTAGGTATGGTGATACCGACGATCGAATCTCGGGCAAGTAACATACCAATGACAAAGGGAACAACGTATGTTGTTATGCAGTTTGACCGATAAAGATCTTCGTAGAATATGTAGGAGCCAATATGAGCATCCAGGTTCCACTATTGGTTATTGATCGGAGAATTGTCTCGGTCATGTCTACATAGTTCTCGAACCCGTAGGGTCCGCACGCTTAACGTTCGATGACGATTTGTATTATGAGTTATGTGATTTGATGTACCGAAGATTGTTCGGAGTCCCGGATGAGATCACGGACATGACGAGGAGTCTCGAAATAGTTGAGACATAATGATTGATATATTGTGCCATGTTATTCGGACACCAGGAGTGTTCCGAATATCTTCGGATAAAACCGTAGTGCCGGAGGGGTTACCGGAACCCCCCGGGGAAGTAATGGGCCTTAGTGGGCCTTAGGGGAGGGGGCGCGGCCCCTCTTTCCCTCTCCCTCTCCCTCTCCTTCCTTCTTCTCCTACTTGGACTAGGAAAGGGGGGAACCGATTCCTAGTTGGAGTAGGATTCCCCCCTTGGGCACGCCCCTTGTGGCCGGTCGGCCTCCTCCTCCCCTCGTTTATATACGGGGGAGGGGCACCCCATAGACACACAAGTTGATCTTTAGCCGTGTGCGGTTCCCCCTCCACATTTTTACACCTCGGTCATATTGTCGTAGTGCTTAGGCGAAGCCCTGCGTCGGTAACTTCATCATCACCGTCAACATGACGTCGTGCCAACGGAACTCACTCTCGGCCTCAGCTGGATCAAGAATACGAGGTACGTCACCGAGCTGAACGTGTGCAGATCATGGAGGTGCCGTGCGTTCGGTACTTGATCGGTTGGATCGCGAAGATGTTTGCTACCTCTTGAGAATGCGTTGGTTTTCCCTTGAAGAGGAAAGGGTGATGCAGCAAAGTAGCATAAGTATTTCCCTAAGTTTTTGAGAACCAAGGTATCAATCCAGTAGGAGACTACACGAAAATCGCCTAGTACCTGCACAAACAATCAGGAACCTTGCAACCAACGCGATAAAGGGTTTGTCAATCCCTTCACAGCCACTTGCAAAAGTGAGATCTGATAAAGATAATAAGTTAAATATTTTTGGTATTTTTGTTGTATAGATTGAAAAGTAACGATTGCAAAATAAATAGTAAACTAGAATTATATATCAGAAACTTATATGATGTAAAGTAGACCCGGGGGCCATAGGTTTCACTAGTGGCTTCTCTCAAGATAGCATATATTACGGTGGGTGAACAAATTACTGCCGAGCAATTGATAGAAAAGCGCATAGTTATGAGAATATCTAGGCATGATCATGAACATAGGCATCACGTCCGTGTCAAGTAGACCGAAACGATTCTTCATCTACTACTATTACTCCACACATCGACCGCTATTCAGCATGCATCTAGAGTATTAAGTTCATAAGAACAGAGTAACGCATTAGGCAAGATGACATGATGTAGAGGGATAAACTCAAGCAATATGATATAAACCCCATCTTTTTATCCTCGATGGCAACAATACAATATGTGCCTTGCTGCCCCTGCTGTCACTGGGAAAGGACACCGCAAGATTGAACCCAAAGCTAAGCACTTCTCCCATTGCCAGAAAGATCAATCTAGTAGGGCAAACCAAACTGATAATTCGAAGAGACTTGCAAAGATAAACCAATCATACATAAAAGACTCCAGAGGAGAACCAAATATTGTTCATACATAAACTGGATCATAAACCCACAATTCATTGGATCTCGGCAAACACACCGCAAAAAGTATTACATCGAATAGATCTCCTAGAACATCGAGGAGAACTTTGTATTGAGAACCAAAGAGAGAGAAGAAGCCATCTAGCTAATAACTATGGACCCGAAGGTCTGTGGTAAACTACTCACACATCATCGGAGAGGCTATGGTGTTGATGTAGAAGCCCTCCGTGATCGAATCCCCCTCCGGCAGATCGCCGGAAAAGGTCCCAAGATGAGATCTCATGGGTACAGAAGGTTGCGGCAGTGGAAAAGTGGTTTCATGGCTCTCCTAGATGTTTTCAGGGTATAAGACTATATATAGGCAAAAGAAGTAGGCCGGTGGAGCTACGAGTGGCCCACGAGGGTGGGGGCGCTCCTACCCCCTGGGCGCGCCCTCCTACCTCGTGGCCGCCTCGTTGCGTCTCTGACTTCCACTCCAAGTCTCCTGGATTGCGTTTGTTCCAAGAAAGATCCTCGTGAAGGTTTCGTTCCGTTTGATATTCCTTTTCTGCGAAACACTGAAATAGGCAAAAAAACAGCAATTTGCACTCGGCCTTCGGTTAATAGGTTAGTCCCAATAATAATATAAAAGAGTATATTAATGCCCATTAAACATCCAAAATAGATAATATAATAGCATGGAACAATCAAAAATTATAGATACATTGGAGACGTATCAATGTTCGACTACATCAACCGCGTTACTAAACGTTTCCGCTTTCGGTCTACGTGGGTATGTAGACACACTCTCCCCTCTCATTGCTATGCATCTCCTAGATAGATCTTGCGCGATCGTAGGTAAAAATTTCAAATACTGCGCTCCCCAACAGCGTCCAAGACCTCGATGCCACCTCACCCACCAGCCACAGCTACCCTAGCCAAAGAAATGAGTTGAAAGGCCCCGCCTTAAGCACCCCTGAGCTGCCCCAAGAGCCAAGACCTAATAGACCGGCCAAAACTGGCCTCCATCGGCCCGTCCTGCTGCCAGGCGCGAGACGAGTCCGATCCTGCTACCAGGCGCAAGACGAGCTCGGTCGTGTTGTCGGTCGTGAGACGAGCGATGAACCACGACTGGGAGAGGGCTAACCCTTCGATGAAGGTAGCGCCCGAACAACGAGGAGAGGAATCGAAGGTCGACAAGGACGCTCATCGACCGACCGACGCCGAAGAAGTCCAGCCGTCGCCGCGAAATGACCCAGACCACTGCCATGAGTCACCACCACGCCGTGGCAGCCCACATCCATTTCGGGACCTAGAGAGACAGTCCTGAGCTGCCCACCGGTGGCCATGGGCCAGATCTGAGCTGATCTGGCCCGCAACACCGCCTCCTGCTGCAGCGGTGATACGTCAATTTTGCATCATGCTTTTATATCGATATTTATTGCATTATGGGCTGTTATTACACATTATGTCACAATACTTATGCCTATTCTCTCTTATTTTACAAG
Source organism: Triticum aestivum (assembly GCF_018294505.1). Lineage (NCBI taxonomy): Eukaryota > Viridiplantae > Streptophyta > Magnoliopsida > Poales > Poaceae > Triticum > Triticum aestivum. The sequence goes on from NC_057800.1 coordinate 181,669,441, forward strand.
GTTTACATAAAGAGGGAGAATGCCGGCAGCTGGGATTCTGGGCTGGAAAAGGAGCAAATATTAGAGACCTATTCTGCACAGCTCCAAAAGTCCTGAAACTTCACGGAAGACGTTTTCCGAATATATAAAAAATACTGAGTGCAAGAAGTTCACCAGGGGGGCCACACCCTGCCCACAAGGGTGGGGGCGCGCCCCCTACCTCGTGGGCCCCCTGGTGGCCCTCCGATGACCATCTTTTGGTATATGAGGTCTTTCGATGAGAAAAAAATCATAAGCCATCTTCTCAGACGAAACTCCGCCGCCACGAGGCGGAACCAATCTAGGGCTCTGGCGGAGCTGTTCTGCCGGGGAAACTTCCCTCCGGGAGGGGGAAATCATCGCCATCGTCATCACCAACGCTCTTCTCATCGGGAGAGGGCAATCTCCATCAACATCTTCATCAGCACCATTTCCTCTCAAAACCCTAGTTCATCTCTTGTCTCCAAGTCCGGGATTGGTACCTGTGGGTTGCTAGTAGTGTTAATTACTCCTTGTAGTTGATGCTAGTTGGTTTATTTGGTGGAAGATCATATGTTCAGATCCTATATGCATATTAATACCCCTCTGATTATGGACATGAATATGCTTTGTGAGTAGTTACGTTTGTTCCTAAGGACATGGGAGAAGTCTTGCTATTAGTAGTCATGTGAATTTGGTATTTGTTCGGTATTTGGCTGAGATGTATGTTGTCTCGCCTCTAGTGGTGTTATGTGAACGTCAACTACACAACACTTCACCATTATTTGGGCCTAGAGGAAGGCATTGGGATGTAATAAGTAGATGATGGGTTGCTAGAGTGACAGAAGCTTAAACCCTAGTTTATGCGTTGCTTCGTAAGGGGCTGATTTTGATCCATATGTTTCATGCTATGGTTAGGTTTACCTTAATACTTTTGTTGTAGTTGCGGATGCTAGCAATAGAGGTTAATCATAAGTGGGATGCTTGTTCAAGTAAGGACAGTACCTAAGCACCGGTCCACCCACATACCAAATTATCAAAGTACCGAACGCGAATCATATGAACGTGATGAAAACTAGCTTGACGATATTCCCATGTGTCCTCGAGAGCGCTTTTCCCTATATAAGAGTTTGTCCAGGCTTATCCTTTGCTACAAAAAGGATTGGTCCACCTTGCTGCACTTTATTAACTTTTGTTACTTGTTGCTCGTTACAAATTATCCTATCACAAAACTATCTGTTACCACTTATTTCAGTACTTGCAGAGAATACCTTGCTGGAAACCGCTTGTCATTTCCTTCTGCTCCTCATTGGGTTTGACACTCTTACTTATAGAAAGGACTACGATAGATCCCCCTATACTTGTGGGTCATCAAGCGGCGACGCGCAACCGAGGTCCATGGCCATAGCCAGGACCCTACCAGGCCACAGCCCGCCCTCGCGCCCGCCCCAGGCCAGGCCGCGCCTGCCACCCAGCCACCCCGATGGAAGCTCAGATCCGCTAGAGAAATCGTGTCGCCCCTCGCATCACCTACAAAGAAGCAAAGCCTGTAGAGCACGCCGCCCCCCACATCTCCCAGCAGCCCTCCACGCTGCCTCTGCCAGCTTCCCGAGTCACCAAAGAGACCGCAGGCGCCACACCGCCGCGCCCTGCCCATCGCCGCGCCATCGCACGAGGGGGCTGAAGGAAATATGCCCTAGAGGAAATAATAGAGTTGTTATTTATATTTACTTATATCATGATAAATGTTATAACCGGAAACTTAGTACATGTGTGAATACATAGACAAAACAAAGTGTCCCTAGTATGCCTCTACTTGACTAGCTCGTTAATCAAAGATGGTTAAGTTTCCTTACCATAGACATGTGTTGTCATTTGATGAACGGGATCACACAATTAGAGAATGATGTGATGGACAAGACCCATCCGTTAGCTTAGCATAATGATCATGAAGTTTTATTGCAATTGCTTTCTTCATGACTTACACATATTCCTCTTGCTATGAGATTATGCAACTCCCGAATACCGGAGGAACACCTTGTGTGCTATCAAATGTCACAACGTAACTGGGTGATTATAAAGATGCTCTACAAGTGTCTCCAATGGTGTTTGTTGGGTTGCCATAGATCAAGATTAGGATTTGTCACTCCGAGTATCGGAAAGGTATCTCTGGGCCCTCTCGGTAATGCACATGACTATAAGCCTTGCAAGCAATGTAACTAATGAGTTAGTTGTGGGATGATGCATTACGGAACGAGTAAAGAGACTTGCCGGTAGCGAGATTGAACTATGTATGATGATACCGACGATCGAATCTCGGGCAAGTAACATACCGATGACAAAGGGAATAACATATGTTGTTATTGCGATTTGACCGATAAAGATCTTCATAGAATATGTAGGGACCAATATGAGCATCCAGGTTCTGCTATTGGTTATTGACCGGAGTTGTGTCTCGGTCATGTCTACATAGTTCTCGAACCCGTAGGGTCTACAAGCTTAACTTTCGATGACGATTTGTATTATGAGTTATGTGTTTTGGTGACCGAAGTTTGTTCGGAGTCCTGGATGAGATCACGGACATGATGAGGAGTCTCAAAATGGCCAAGAGGTAAAGATTCATATACTAGAAGGTAGTATCCGGACATCGGAATGGTTCTGAGTGATTCGGGTATTTTACTGGAGTGCCGAGGGGTTACTGGAACCCCCAGGAGAATTAAAGGGCCTACATGGGCTTTAGTGGAGAAAGATGAGGGATGCAAGGGGTGGCCCCCCGCCATGCCAGTCCGAATTGGACTAGGGGAGGGGGTGGCGCCCCCCTTTCCCTTTCCCTCTCCCTCTCCCTCTCCTTCCTTTTCCCTCCGGTGAAGAAAGGAAAAGGGGGCGAATCCTACTAGGACTGGGAGTCCTAGTAGGACTCCCCCCTTGGCGTGCCCCATCTAGGCCGGCCACCTCCTCCTCCCCTCCTTTATATACGGGGGTGGGGGCACCCCAAAGGCACATCAATTGTTCTCTTAGCCGTGTGCGGTGCCCCCTCCACAATTTACTCCTCCGGTCATAGTGTCGTAGTGCTTAGGCGAAGCCCTACGCGGATCACATCACCACACCGTGATGTTGACGAAACTCTCCCTCGACCCTCTGCTGGATCAAGAGTTCGAGGGACGTCATCGAGCTGAACATGTGCTGAACTCGGAGGTGTCGTACATTCGGTACTAGATCGGTTGGATCGTGAAGACGTTCGACTACATCAACCGCGTTAACCTAACGCTTCCGCTTTCGGTCTACGAGGGTACATGGACACACTCTCCCCCACTCTTTGCTATGCATGTCCTGGATAGATCTTGCAAGATCATAGGATTTTTTTTGAAATTTCATGCTACATTCCCCAACAGTGGCATCCGAGCCAGGTCTATGCGTAGATGATATGTGCTACCTCTTGAGCATGCGTTGGTTTTCCCTTGAAGAGGAAAGGGTGATGCAACACAATAGTGTAAGTATTTCCCTCAGTTTTTGAGAACCAAGGTATCAATCCAGTAGGAGGTAACATGCAAGTCACCTAGTGCCTGCACAAACAAACAAGAACCTTGCAACCAACGCGATAAAGGGGTTGTCAACCCCTTCATGGTCACTTACGAAAGTGAGATCTGGTAGAGATAATAAGATAAATATTTTTGGTATTTTTATGATATAGATTGGAAAATAAAGATTAACAAATAAACGGTAATAGAAATAGCAAGTTGGTATGAAAATAATATGATGGAAGGTAGACCCAGGGGCCATAGGTTTCACTAGTGGCTTCTCTCAAGATAGCAAATTCTACGGTGGGTGAACAAATTACTGTTGAGCAATTGATAGAAAAGTGAATAATTATGAGAATATCTAGGCATGATCATGTATATAGGCATCACTTCCGTGACAAGTAGACCGAAACGATTCTGCATCTACTACTATTACTCCACACATCGATCGCTATCCAGCATGCATCTAGAGTATTAAGTTCATAAGAACAGAGTAACGCATTAGGCAAGATGACATGATGTAGAGGGATAAGCTCAAGCAATATGATATAAACCCCATATTTTTATCCTCGATGGCAAAAATACAATACGTGCCTTGTTGCCCCTGTTGTCAGTGGGAAAGGACACCGCAAGATTGAACCCAAAGCTAAGCACTTCTCCCATTGCAAGAACGATCAATCTAGTAGGCCAAACCAAACTGATAATTCAAAGAGACTTGCAAAGATATTTAAATCATGTATAAAAGATTTCAGAGAAGAATCAAATATTGTTCATAGATAATCTTGATCATAAACCCACAATTCATCGGATCTCGACAAACACACCGCAAAAAGAATTACATCGAATAGATCTCCAAGAGAATAGAGGAGAACTTTGTATTGAGATCCAAAGAGAGAGAAGAAGCCATCTAGCTAATAACTATGGACCCGAAGGTCTATGGTAAACTACTCACACATCATCAGAGAGGCTATGGTGTTGATATAGAAGCCCTCCGCGATCAATTCCCCCTCCGGTGGAGCGCCGGAAAGGGCCCCAAGATGGGATCTCACGGGTACATAAGGTTGTGCAGTGAAAATAGGGTTTCGTCGTGCTCCTGGATGTTTTTAGGGTATATGGGTATATATAGGAGGAAGAAGTACGTCGGTGGAGCTGCAAGGGGCCCACGAGTGTGGGGGCACGCCTACCCCCTGGGCGCGCCCTCCTGCCTCGTGGCCTCCTCGCTTCTTTCTTGACGTCCACCCCAAGTCTCATAGATCACGTTTGTTCCAAAAATAAATCTTCCGAACGTTTGGATTCCGTTTGATATTCCTTTTCTGCGAAACACTGAAATAGGCAAAAAACAGCAATTTGCATTGGGCCTTTGGTTAGTAGGTTAGTCCCAAAAATAATATAAAAGGTAAATTAAAGCCCATTAAACATGCAAAACATATAATATAATAGCATGGAACAATCAAAAATTATAGATACGTTCGAGACGTATCAAGCATCCCCAAGCATAATTCCTGCTCGTCCTCGAGTAGGTAAATGATAAAAATAGAATTTTTGATGTGGAATGCTACCTAGCATAATTCTCAATGTAATTTTCTTTATTGTGGCATGAATGTTCAGATCTGAAAGATTCAAGACAAAATTTTAATATTGACATAAAAATAGTAATACTTCAAGCATACTAACAAAGCAATCATGTCTTCTCAAAATAACATGGCCAAAGAAAGTTATCCCTACAAAATCATATAGTCTAGTTATGCTCTATCTTCACCACACAAAGTATTTAAATCATGCACAACCCCGATGACAAGCCAAGCAATTGTTTCATACTTTCGTGTTGTCAAACTTTTTCAATCTTCACGCAATACATGAGCGTGAGCCATGGACATAGCACTATACGTGGAATAGAATGGGGGTTGTGGAGAAGACAAAAGGAGAAGATAGTCTTACATCAACTAGGCGTATCAACGGGCTATTAAGACCCCATCAATAGATATCAATGTGAGTGAGTAGGAATTGCCATGCAACTGATGCACTAGAGCTATAAGTGTATGAAAGCTCAAAAAGAAACTAAGTGGGTGTGCATCCAACTTGCTTGCTCACAAAGACCTAGGGCATTTTGAGGAAGCCCATCATTGGAATATACAAGCCAAGTTCTATAATGTAAAATTCCCACTAGTATATGAAAGTGACAACATAGGAGACTCTCTATCATGAAGATCATGGTGCTACTTTGAAGCACAAGTGTGGTAAAAGGATAGTAGCATTGTCCCTTCTCTCTTTTTCTCTCATTTTTTTGGGCCTTCTCTTTTTTATGGCCTTTCCTTGTTTTCCTTTTTTATTTTCGTCCGAAGTCTCATCCCGACTTGTGGGGGAATCATAGTCTCCATCATCCTTTCCTCACTTGGGACAATGCTCTAACAATAATGATCATCACACTTTTATTTACTTACAAGTCAAAAATTACAACTCGATACTAGAACAAAATATGACTCTATATGAATGCCTCCGGCGGTGTACCGGGATGTGCAATGAATCAAGAGTGACATATATGAAAGAATTATGAACGGTGGCTTTGCCACAAATACGATGTCAACTACATGATCATGCAAAGCAATATGACAATGATGTAACGTGTCATAACAAACGGAACGGTGATAAGTTGCATGGCAATATATCTTGGAATGGCTATGGAAATTCCATAATAGGTAGGTATGGTGGCTGTTTTGAGGAAGGTAATTTGTGGGTTTATGGTACCGGCGAAAGTTGCGCGGTACTAGAGAGTCTAGCAATGGTGGAAGGGTGAGAGTGCGTATAACCATGGACTCAACATTAGTCATAAGAACTCACATATTTATTGCAAAAATCTCTTAGTTATCGAAAAAAAGTACTACGCGCATGCTCCTAGGGGGATAGATTGGTAGGAAAATACCATCGCTCGTCCCCGACCGCCACTCATAAGGAAGACAATCGATAAATAAATCATGCTCCGACTTCATCACATAACGATTCACCATACATGTATGTTATGGGAATCACAAACTTTAACACAAGTATTTCTCAAATTCACAACTACTCAACTATCATGACTCTAATATCACCATCTTTATATCTCAAAACAATCATCAAGTATCAAACTTCTCATAGTATTCAATGCACTTTTTATGATAGTTTTTATTATACCCATCTTGGATGTCTATCATATTAGGACTAATTTTATAGCCAAAGCAAATTACCATGTTGTTCTATAAGACTCTCAAAATAATATAAGTGAAGCATGAGAGACCAATAATTTCTATAAAATAAAATCACCACCGTGCTCTAAAAATATATAAGTGAAGCACTAGAGCAAAATTATCTAGCTCAAAAGATATAAGTGAAGCACATAGAGTATTACAATAAATTCTTATTCATGTGTGTCTCTCCAAAAGGTGCGTACAGCAAGGATGATTGTGTTAAAATAAAGATCAAAGACTCAAATCATACAAGACGCTCCAAGCAAAACACATATCATGTGGTGAATAAAAATATAGCCTCAAGTAAAGTTACCGATAGACGAAGACGAAAGAGGGGATGCCTTCCAGGGCATCCCCAAGCTTAGGCTTTTGGTTGTCTTTGAATTTTACCTTGGGGTGCCTTGGGAATCCCCAATCTTAGGCTCTTTCCACTACTTATTCCAAAATCCATCAAATCTTACCCAAAACTTAAAAACTTCACAGCACAAAACTCAACAAAAAATCTCATGAGCTCCGTTAGTATAAGAAAACAAACCACCACTTCAAGGTACTGTAATGAACTCATTATTTATTTATATTGGTGTTAAACCTACTGTATTCCAACTTCTCTATGGTTCATACCCCCCGATACTAGCCATAGATTCATCAAAATAAGCAAACAACACACGCAAAACAGAATCTGTCAAAAACAGAATAGTCTGTAGTAATCTGTAGGTTTCAAATACTTCTGTAAACCCAAAAATTCTGAAATAAATTGGTGGACGTGAGGAATTTGTCTATTAATCATCTTCAAAAATAATCACCTAATCGCACTCTCCAGTAAAAAAATGGGAGCAAATCTCATGAGTGCTAAAGTTTCTGCTTTTTACAGCAAGATCACAAAGACTTCCCCCAAGTCTTCCCAAAGGTTCTACTTGGCACAAACACTAATTAAAAGAATAAAACCACATCTAAACAGAATCTAGATGAATTATTTGTTACTAAACAGGAAAAAACAAGAAACAAAAATAAAATTGGGTTGCCTCCCAACAAGCGCTATCGTTTAACGCCCCTAGCTAGGCATAAAAACAAGAATAGATCTAGGTATTATCATCTTTGGTATGCAATCCATAAGTGGCTCTCATAATAGATTCATAAGGTAATTTATTTTATTTCTAGGAAATTTTTCCATGCCTTTCCTTAAGGGAAATTGGAATCTAATATTTCCTTCTTTCATATCAATAATTGCACCAATCGTTCTAAGGAAGGGTCTACCAAGAATAATAGGGCATGTATGATTGCAATCTATATCAAGAACAATGAAATCTAAGGGCACATAATTCCTATTTGCAACAATAAGAACATCATTAATCCTTCCCACAGGTTTCTTAATAGTGGAATCCGCAAGGTGCAAATTTAAAGAACAATCATCAAATTCACAGAAACCTAACACATCACACAAAGTTTTTGGAATCGTGGAAACACTAGCACCAAAATCACATAAAGCAAAGCATTCATGATCTTTAATTTTAATTTTAATAGTAGGTTCCCACTCATCATAGAGTTTTCTAGGAATAGAAACTTCTAATTCAAGCTTTTCTTCATAACATTTCATTAAAGCATCAACGATATGTTTGGAAAAGCTTTATTTTGACTATACGCATGAGGAGAATTTAACACGGATTGCAAAAAGGACATACAATCTATCAAAGAGCAATTATGATAATTAAATTCCTTGAAATCCAAAACAGTGGGTTCATTGATATGTAAAGTTTTAACCTCTTCAATCCCACTTTTACCAATTTTTGCATCAAGATCTAAAAACTCTGAATCATTGGGACGCCTTTTAACTAAAGTTGACTCATCTCCAGTCCCATCATTATCAAGATTCATATTGCAAAACAAAGATTTAATAGGAGATACATCAATCACTTTTACATCTTCATCCTTACTATCATGGAAAGTAGAAGAACATGCTTTTATAAAGTAATCCTTTTTAGCACGCATCCTAGTGGTTCTTTCTTTGCACTCATCAATGGAAATTCGCATGGATTTGAGAGACTCATTGATATCATGCTTAGGTGGAATAGATCTAAGTTTCAAAGAATCAACATCAAGAGAAATTCTATCCATGTTCCGAGCCAACTCATCAATCTTAGGCAATTTTTCTTCAAGCAAAGTATTAAAATTCTTTTGCAAAATCATAAATTCTTTAACACTAGTCTCAAAATCAGAGGGCATCTTATTAAAATTTCCATAAGAGTTGTTGTAGGAATTACCATAATTATTATAGGAATTACTAGGAAACGGCCTAGGATTAAAGTTTACTCTATACGCGTTGTTACCAAAATTGTTCCTACCAACAAAATTCACATCCATAGATTCATTATTATTCTCAATCAAAGTAGACAAAGGCATATCATTAGGATCAGAAGAAACACTCTTATTAGCAAACAATTTCATAAGTTCATCCATCTTTCCACTCAAAACATTAATTTCTTCTATAGCATGAACCTTTTTACTAGTAGATCTTTTGGTGTGCCATTGAGAATAATTAACCATAATATTACCTAGGAGTTTAGTAGCTTCTCCTAAAGTGATTTCCATAAAAGTGCCTCCCGCGGTCGAATCTAAAAGAGTTCTAGAATCAAAATTCAATCCAGCATAAAAAATTTGTATGATCATCCATAAATTCAAACCATGTGTAGGGCAATTACGTATCATTAATTTCATCCTCTCCCAAGATTGTGCAACATGCTCATGATCAAGTTGCTTAAAATTCATAATGTCATTTCTAAGAGAGATGATCTTAGCGGGAGGAAAATACTTAGAGATAAAAGCATCTTTGCGCTTATTCCATGAATCAATACTACTTTTAGTCAAAGAGGAAAACCAAGTTTTAGCACAATCTCTAAGTGAAAACGAAAATAGCTTCAATTTAACAATATCATTATCAACATCTTTCTTCTTTTGCATATCACACAAATCAACAAAGTTGTTTAGACGGGTAGCGGCATCTTCACTAGGAAGGCCAGAAAACGGATCTTTCATGACAAGATTCAGCAAAGCAGTATTAATTTCACAAGATTCAGCATCACTAAGAGGAGCAATCGGAGTGCTAATAAAATAATTATTGTTCGTATTGGAAAAGTCACACAATATAGTATTATCTTGAGCCATCGTGACAAACAATCCAACACACAAGCAAGCAAGAGGTAAGCAAAAAGAGGCGAATGAAAAAGAGGTCAGCGGAAAAAGGGGCGAATAAAACGGCAAGGGTGAAGTGAGGGAGAGGAAAACAAGAGGCATATGGCAAATAATGTAATGCGAGGGATAAGAGTTTGTGATGGTTACTTGGTATGTCTTGACTTGATGCAACCTCCCCGGAACGGCGCCAGAAATCCTTCTTGCTACCTCTTGAGCATGTTTTGGTTTTCCATTGAGGAGGAAAGGGTGATGCAGCATACTAGCGTAAGTATTTCCCCCAGTTTTTGAGAACCAAGGTATCAATCCAGTAGGAGGTAACACGCAAGTCACCTAGTACCTGCACAAACAATCAAAAACCTCGCAACCAACGCGATAAAGGGGTTGTCAATCCCTTCACAGTCACTTACGAAAGTGAGATCTGATAGAGATAATAAGATAAATATTTTTGGTATTTTTATGATATAGATTGGAAAATAAAGATTGAAAAATATACGGTAATAGAAATAGCAAGTTGATATGAAAATAATATGATGGAAGATAGACCCGGGGGCCATAGGTTTCACAAGTGGCTTCTCTCAAGATAGCAAACTATATGGTGGGTGAAAAAATTACTGTCGAGCAATTGATAGAAAAGCGAATAATTATGAGAATATCTAGGCATGATCATGTATATAGGCATCACGTCCGCAACAAGTAGACTGAAACGAGTCTGCATCTACTACTATTACTCCACACATCGACCGCTATCCAACATGCATCTAGAGTATTAAGTTCATAAGAATAGAGTAATGCATTAGGCAAGATGACATGATGTAGAGGGATAAACTCAAGCAATATGATATAAGCCCCATTTTTTATCCTCGTTGGTAACAATACAATACGTGCCTTGCTGCCCCTGCTATCACTGGGAAAGGGCACCGCAAGATTGAACCCAAAGCTAAGCACTTCTCCCATTGCAAGAACGATCAATCTAGTAGGCCAAAACAAACTGATAATTCGAAGAGACTTGCAAAGATATTTAAATCATGCATAAAAGATTTCAGAGAAGAATCAAATATTGTTCATAGATAATCTTGATCATAAACCCACAATTCATCGGATCTCGACAAACACACCGCAAAAAAGAATTACATCGAATAGATCTCCAAGAGAATCGAGGAGAACTTTGTATTGAGATCCAAAGAGAGAGAAGAAGCCATCTAGCTAATAACTATGGATCCGAAGGTCTGTGGTAAACTACTCACACATCATCGGAGAGGCTATGGTGTTGATGTAGAAGCCCTCCGTGATCGATTCCCCCTTCGGCGGAGGGCCGGAAAAGGCCCCAAGATGGGATCTCACGGGTACAGAAGGTTGTGGCGGTGGAAATAGGGTTTCGTGGTGCTCCTGGATGTTTTTGGGGTATATGGGTATATATAGGAGGAAGAAGTACGTCGATGGAGCTGCGAGGGGCCCACGAGGGTGGGGGCGCACCTACCCCCCTGGGAGCGCCCTCCTGCCCCGTTGCCTCCTTGCTTCTTTCTTGACGTTCACTCCAAGTCTCCTGGATCACGTTTGTTCCAAGAATAACTCTCCTGAAGGTTTCATTCCGTTTGGGTTCCGTTTGATATTCCTTTTTGACGAAACACTAAAATAGGCAAAAAACAGCAATTTGCACTATGCCTTTGGTTTGTAGGTTAGCCCCAAAAATAATATAAAAAGGTAAATTAAAGCCCATTAAACATCCAAAATAGATAATATAATAGCATGGAACAATCAAAAAGTATAGATACGTTGGAGACGTATCAATATGCACGAGTAGAACACAAAGAGTTGTAGGCGATAATAGTCATACTGCTTACCACCAACGTGTTATTTTGATTCGGCGGTATTGTTAGATGAAGCGGCCTGGACCAACATTACATGACCATGTTCATGAGACCGGTTCTACCGACGTGCTTTCGCACACAGGTGGTTGGCGGGTGTCTGTTTCTCCAACTTTAGTTGAATCGAATTTGACTACGGCCGGTCCTTGTTGAAGGTTAGAACAACAAACTTGACGAAAAATCATTGTGGTTTTGACGCGTAGGTAAGAACGGTTCTTGCTAGAAGCCCGTAGCAGCCACGTAAAACTTGCAACAACAAAGTAGAGGACGTCTAACTTGTTTTTGCAGGGCATGTTGTGATGTGATATGGTCAAGACTTGATGAGATATAAATTGTTGTATGAGAAGATCATGTTTTGTAAAAGTTATCGGCAACTGGCAGGAGCCTTATGGTTGTCTCTTTATTGTATGAAATACGATCGCCATGTAATTGCCTTACTTTATCACTAAGTGGTAGCGATAGTCGTAGAAGCAATAGTTGGCGAGATGGTAACGACGCTACGATGGAGATCAAGGTGTCAAGCAGGTGACGATGGAGATCACGACGGTGCTTTGGAGATGGAGATCAAAGGCACAAGATGATGATGGCCATATCATGTCACATATTTTGATTGCATGTGATATTTATCTTTTATCTTATTTTGCTTAGTACGGCGGTAGCATTATAAGATAATCCCTCACTAAATTTCAAGGTATAAGTGTTCTCCCTGAGTATGCACCGTTGCTATAGTTCGTCGTGCCGAGACACCACGTGATGATCGGGTGTGATAAGCTCTACACTCACATACTACGGGTGCAAGCCAGTTTTGCACGTGCAGAATACTCGGGTCAAACTTGACGAGCCTAGCATATGCGGATATGGCCTCGGAACACTGAGACCGAAAGGTCGAATGTGAATCATATAGTAGATATGATCAACATAGAGATGTTCACCATTGAAAACTACTCCATCTCACATGATGAACGGACATGGTTTAGTTGATATGGATCACATGATCATTTAGATGACTAGAGGGATGTCTGTCGAAGTGGGAGTTCTTAAGTAATATGATTAAATTGAACTTTAATTTATCATGAACTTGGTCCTGATAGTCTTTGCATATCTATGTTGTTGTAGATCAATGGCCCGTGCTACCGTTCCCTTGAATTTTAATGCGTTCCTAGAGAAAGCTAAGTTGAAAGATAATGGTAGCAACTACACGGACTGGGTCCATAACTTGAGGATTATCCTCATTGCTGCACAGAAGAATTACGTCCTAGAAGCACCGCTAGGTGCAAGACCCGCTGTAGGAGCAACTCCGGACGTTATGAACGTTTGGCAGACTAAAGCTGATGACTACTCGATAGTTCAGTGTGCCATGCTTTACAGCTTAGAATCGGGACTTCAAAGATGTTTTGAACATCATGGAGCATATGAGATGTTCCAGGAGTTGAAGTTAATATTTCAAGCAAATGCCCGAGTTGAGAGATATGAAGTCCAGCAAGTTCTATAGATGCAAGATGGAGGAGAAAAGTTCTGTCAGTGAACACATACTCAGAATGTCTGGGTACCATAACCACTTGACTCAGCTGGGAGTTAATCCTCCTGATGATAGTGTCATTGACAGAGTTCTTCAATCACTGCCACCAAGCTATAAAGGCTTCGTGATGAACTATAATATGCAAGGGATGGAAAAGACAATTCTCGAGGTCTTCGCAATGCTAAAGGCTGCGGAGGTAGAAATCAAGAAGGAGCATCAAGTGTTGATGGTTAGTAAGACCACTAGTTTCAAGAAAAATGGCAAAGGGAAGAAGGGGAACTTCAAGAAGAATAGCAAACAAGTTGCTACTCCTGGGAAGAAGCCCAAGTCTGGACCTAAGCCTGAAATTGAGTGTTTCTACTGAAAGAGACTGGTCACTGGAAGCGGAACTGCCCCAAGTACTTGGCGGATAAGAAGGATGGCAAAGTGAAAGGTATATTTGATATACATGTTATTGATGTGTACCTTTCTAATGCTCGTAGTAGCGACTGGATATTTGATACTGGTTATGTTGCTCATATTTGCAACTCGAAATTGGGGCTATGGATTAAACGAATATTGGCTAAGGACGAGGTGATGATGCATGTAGGAAATGGTTCCAAGGTCAATGTGATCGCCGTCGGCACGCTACCTCTACATCTACCTTCGGGATTAGTTTTAGACCTGAATAATTGTTATTCGGTGCCAGCATTGAGCATGAACATTATATCTGGATCTTGTTTGATGCAAGACGGTTATTCATTTAAATCGGAGAATAATGGTTGTTCTATTTATATGAGTAATATCTTTTATGGTCATGCACCCTTGATGAGTGGTCTATTTTTGTTGAGTCTCGATCGTAGTGAGACACATATTCATAATATTGAAGCCAAAAGATGCAAAGTTAATAATGACAGTGCAACTTATTTGCGGCACTACTGTTTAGGTCATATTGGTGTAAAGCGCATGAAGAAACTCCATATTGATGGGCTTTTGGAATCACTTGATTATGAATCACTTGATACATGCAAACCATGTCTCATGGGCAAGATGACTAAGACTCTGTTCTCCAGAACGATGGAGCGAGCCACTGACTTATTGGAAATAATACATACTGATGTATGCAGTCCAATGAGTGTTGAGGCTCGCGACGGGTATCGTTATTTTCTGACCTTCACAGATGATTTGAGAAGATATGGGTATATCTACTTAATGAAACATAAGTCTAAAACATTTGAAAAGTTCAAAGAATTTCTGAGTGAAGTAGAAAATCATCGTAACAAGAAAATAAAGTTTCTACGATCTGATCGTGGAGGAGAATATTTGAGTTACGAGTTTGGTCTTCTATTGAAACAATGTGGAATAGTTTCGCAACTCACGCCACTTGGAACACCACAGCATAATGGTATGTTTGAATGTCCTAACCGTACTTTATTAGATATGGTGCGATCTATGATGTCTCTAACCGATTTACCACTATCGTTTTGGGGTGATGCTTTAGAGATGGCTGTATTCACGTTAAACAGGGCACCATCTAAATTCATTGAGACGACACCATATGAACTATGGTTTGGCAAGAAACCTAAGCCGTTGTTTCTTAAAGTTTGGGGCTGCGATGCTTATGTGAAAAAGCTTCAACCTGATAAGCTCGAACCTAAATCAGAGAAACATGTCTTCATAGGATACCCAAAGGAAACTGTTGGGTACACCTTCTATCACAGATCCGAAGGCAAGATATTTGTTGCTAAGAATGGATCCTTTCTAGAGAAGGAGTTTCTCTCGAAAGAAGTGAGTGGGAGGAAAGTAGAACTTGATGAGGTAATTGTACCTTCTCCCGAATTGGAAAGTAGTTCATCATAGAAATCAGTTCCAGTGATTCCTACACCAATTAGTGAGGAAGCTAATGATGATGATCATGAAACTTCAGATCAAGTTACTTCCGAACCTCATAGGTCAACCAGAGCACGGTCCGCACCAGAGTGGTACGGTAATCATGTTCTGGAGGTCATGTTACTAGACCATGACGAACCTACAAACTATGAGGAAGCGATGATGAGCCCAGATTCCACGAAATGGCTTGAGGTCATGAAATCTGAGATGGGATCCATGTATGAGAACAAAGTGTGGACTTTGGTTGACTTGCCCGATGATCGGCAAGCCATAGAGAATAAATGGATCTTCAAGAAGAAGACTGATGCTGACGGTAATGTTACTGTCTACAAAGCTCGACTTGTTGCTAAAGGTTTTCGACAAGTTCAAGGAGTTGACTACGATGAGACCTCACCCGTAGTGATGCTTAAGTCTGTCTGAATCATGTTAGCAATTGTCGCATTTTATGATTATGAAATTTGGCAAATGGATGCCAAAATTGCATTCCTTAATGGATTTCTTAAAGAAGAGTTGTATATGACGCAACCAGAATGTTTTGTCGATCCTAAAGGTGCTAACAAAGTGTGCAAGCTCCACCGATCCATTTATGGACTGGTGCAAGCCTTTCGGAGCTAGAATATACACTTTGATAGTGTAATCAAAGCATGTGGTTTTATACAGACTTTTGGAGAAGCCTGTATTTACAAGAAAGTGAGTGGGAGCTCTATAGCATTTCTAATATTATATGTGGATGACATATTGTTGATTAGAAATAATACAAATTTTCTGGATAGCATAAAAGGTACTTGAATAAGAATTTTTCAATGAAAGACCTCAGTGAAGCTGCTTATATATTTGGCATCAAGATCTATAGAGATAGATCAAGATGCTTAATTGGACTTTCACAAAGCACATACCTTGATAAAGTTTTGAAGAAGTTCAAAATGGATCAGTCAAAGAAAGGGTTCTTGCCTGTGTTACAAGGTGTGAAGTTGACTCAGACTCAATGCCCGACCACTGCAGAAGATAGAGAGAAAATGAAAGTCATTCCCTATGCCTCAGCCATAGGTTCTATCATGTATGCAATGTTGTGTACCAGACCTGATGTGTGCCTTGCTGTAAGTTTAGCAGGGAAGTACCAATGTAATCTAGGAGTGGATCACTGGACAACGGTCAAGAACATCCTGAAATACCTGAAAAGGACTAAGGATATGTTTGTCGTTTATGGAGGTGAGAAAGAGCTTGTCGTAAATGGTAACGTCGATGCAAGCTTTGACACTGATCCGGATTACTCAAAGTCGCAAACCAGATACATATTTATATTGAATGGTGGAGTTGTAAGTTGGTGCAGTTCCAAGCAGAGCATCATGGCAGGATCAATGTGTGAAGCAGAGTACATAGCTGCTTCGGAAGCAGCAAATGAAGGAGTTCATATCCGATCTAGGTGTGATACCTAGTGCATCGGGTCCAATGAAAAACTTTTGTGACAATACTGGAGCAATTGCCTTAGTGAAGGAATCCCGATTTCACAAGAGAACCAAACACATCAAGAGCGCTTCAATTCCATCTGCAATCAAGTCAAGGAGGGATACATAGAGATTTGCAAAATACATACGGATATGAATGTTGCAGACCCGTTGACTAAGCCACTTTCACGAGCAAAACATGATCAGCACCAAGACTCCATGGGTGTTAGAATCATTACTATGTAATCTAGATTATTGACTGCAAGTGGAGACTGAAGGAAATATGCCCAGAGGCAATAATAAAGTTGTTATTTATATTTCCTTACATCATGATAAATGTTTATTATTCATGCTAGAATTGTATTAACCGGAAACTTAGTACATGTGTGAATACATAGACAAAACAGAGGATCCCTAGTATGCCTCTACTTGACTAGCTCGTTAATCAAAGATGGTTAAGTTTCCTGACCATAGACATGTGTTGTCATTTGATGAACGGGATCACGTCATTAGAGAATGATGTGATGGACAAGACCCATCCGTTAGCTTAGCATAATGATCGCTAAGTTTTATTGCTATTGCTTTCTTCATGACTTATACATATTCCTCTGCCAATGAGATTATGAAACTCCCGAATACCGGAGGAACACCTTGTGTGCTATCAAACGTCACAACGTAACTGGGTGATTGTAAAGATGCTCTACAAGTGTCTCCGAAGGTGTTTGTTGGGTTGCCATATATCAAGATTAGGATTTGTCACTCCGAGTATCGGAGAGGTATCTCTCGGCCCTCTTCGTAATGCACATCACTATAAGCCTTGCAAGCAATGTGACTAATGAGTTAGTTGCGGGATGATGCATTACATAACGAGTAAAGAGACTTGCCGGTAACGAGATTGAACTAGGTATGATGATACCGACGATCGAATCTCGGGCAAGTAACATACTGATGACAAAGGGAATAACGTATGTTGTTATTGGGATTTGACCGATAAAGATCTTCATAGAATATGTAGGAACCAACATGAGCATCCAGGTTCTGCTATTGGTTATCAACCGGAGATGTGTCTCGGTCATGTCTACATAGTTCTTGAACCCGTAGGGTCCGCACGCTTAACGTTCGATGACGATTTGTATTATGAGTTTTGTGTTTTGGTGACCGAAGTTTGTTTGGAGTCCCGGATGAGATCACGGACATGATGAAGAGTCTCAAAATGGTTGAGAGTTAAAGATTCATATATTGGAAGGTAGTATTCGGACATCGTAATAGTTCCGAGTGATTCGGGTATTTTACCGGAGTACTGAGGGTTTACCAGAACCCCCCGGGGGAATTAATGGGCCTACATGTGCCTTAGTGGAGAGAGAGGAGGGCCACAAGGGGTGGCCGCACCCCCCATGGTAGTCTGAATTGGACTAGGGGAGGGGGCGGCGCCCCCCTTTCCCTCTCCCTCTCCTTCCTTTTCCCTCCGGTGAAGAAAGGAAAGGGGGGCGAATCCTAATAGGACTAGGAGTCCTAGTAGGACTCCCCCCTGGAGCGCCCCCTCTAGGCCAGCCTCCTCCTCCTCCCCTCCTTTATATACGGGGGAGGGGGCACCCCAAAGGCACATCAATTGTTCTCTTAGCCGTGTGTGGTGCCCCCCTCCACAGTTTACTCCTCCGGTCATAGTGTCGTAGTGCTTAGGTGAAGCCCTATGTGGATCACATCACCATCACCGTCACCACGCCATCGTGTTGACGAAACTCTCCCTTGACCCTCTGCTGGATCAAGAGTTCGAGAGACGTCATCAAGCTGAACATGTGCTGAACTCGGAGGTGTCGTACGCTCGATACTAGATCAGTTGGATAGTGAAGACGTTCGACTACATCAACCGCGTTAACCTAACACTTCCGCTTTCGGTCTACGAGGGTACGTGGACACACTCTCCCCCTCTTGTTGCTATGCATCTCCTAGATAGATCTTGCGTGATCATAGGAAATTTTTTGAAATTGCGTGCTACGTTCCCCAATAGGGCCTGCCCCACGACGACCCTGCCTCGCAGGAGGGGAGACCAGGGCCCCACCGCCACCGCAGCTGGCCGGGCTTTGCCCGGTGGCATGCCCTGGCAGCGGCAAGGAGGAGAGAAGGAGAGGGTGAAGCTGGCGACAGCGGCGGAGTTAGGTTGCCCTTCCCCCTCCCCCCGCTCGCGGGAGTGGGGACGGGCGAGGATCTGTTTTTTTTTCTTGAACCGCTCAAGGCTTTCCGGACTTGGCTTTCTCCTTCTACTTGCTGGCAACTTTCTTGTTCCTATGCATGCATGGGCTGAGCAATGGAAGTGGCACCGGCATCATCTGCGATGCGAAAGCGCTTGGAGCCACCTTTGCGATCTGGATTCTTGCGGTGAGCCTTATGCCCAACGCTACTACTGCCTGGAACTCACAAAACAGCACGAGGGAAAAGCGGGTGTAAAATATTGCATAATCCAAAAGGAACAAACAGAAAGAATGAAGTTGGATTGGAGGAGATTTGAAGTTGACAACTCAGAGTGGTAGTACCGCTACCTTGGAGCGGTAGTATCGCTTATAAGCGATAGTACCGCTCGAGGCGGAACGAAAACTACTGTGGCAAGATTTGGTACTACCAGAGGTGTCAAATTCAAATTTTCTCCAACCAAACTTCGATTCTCCTACTCTAGCATTCTTCCACGTCGTACTCATGCCCCGATTTAGCTAAAAATCGATGAATACAACACGTATTGCCCTAGAACCTAGATTCAAAAGAGAGAGCCGTAGGAGAGTGATACGTCCATTTTGCATCATGTTTTCCTACTGTTATTTACAATGTTTTTAATCAATATAACACTTTGTGTAGAAATTCGAATGCCTTTTCTCTCTTAATATGCAAGATTTACATGAAGAGGGAGATTGCCGACCATGGAATTCTGGACCTGAGAAAGCTATGCCAGAGATACCTATTCTGCACATCTCCAAATGAGCTAAAATTTTCTCTCTTAATATGCAAGATTTACATGAAGAGGGAGATTGCCGACCATGGAATTCTGGACCTGAGAAAGCTATGCCAGAGATACCTATTCTGCACATCTCCAAATGAGCTAAAATTTCGCAAAGATTTATTTTGGAATAAATAAAAAATTGGATAAAATAAATACCAGAGGGAGCCACCCAGGTGCCCACGAGGCACCAGGGTGCACCCACCCCCTGGGCACTCCCTGGTGGCTTGTGGGGCTCCTGGCCAGCCTCTGATGCCCATCTTCTAGTATATATGCCCATTTACCCTAGAAAAAATAAGGTGAGGACTTTCGGGACGGAGCGCCGCCATATTGAGGCAAAACTTGGGCAGGAGCACTTTTGCTCTCTGGCGGAGCGATTCCGTCAGGGATACTTCCCTCCGTGAGGGGGGGGGGGTCGAAGCCATTGTCATCACCAACAACCCTCTCATCGTGGGAGGACCATTCTTCATCAACATCTTCACCAACACCATCTTATCTCAAACCCTAGTTCATCTCTTGTATTCAATCTTTGTATCAAAACCTCATATTGGTACATGTGGGTTGCTAGTAGTGTTGATTACATCTTGTAGTTGATACTAGTTGGTTTATTTGGTGGAAGATTATATGTTTATATCCATTATGCTATTCAATACCCCTCTGATCTTGGACATGATTATGATGTGTGAGTAGTTACTTTTGTTCTTGAGGACATGGGTGAAGTCTTGTCATAAGTAATCATGTGAATTTGGTATTCATTCGATATTTTTGATGATATGTATGTTATTGATTCTCTTAGTGGTGTCATGTGAACATCGACTACATGACACATCACCATATTTGGCCCTAAGGTAATGCATTGTGGAGTAGTAATTAGATGATGGGTTGCTAGAGTGACATAAGCTTAAACCCTAGTTTATGCGCTATTCTGTAAGGGGCTGATTTGGATCCATATATTTAATGCTATGGTTAGATTTATCTTAATTCTTCTTTCGTAGTTGCGGATGCTTGTGAGAGGGGTTAATCATAAGTGGGAGGCTTGTTCAAGTAATAAAAACACCCAAGCACCGGTCCATCCACATATCAAATTATCAAAGTAGCGAACGTGAATCAAACAAACATGATGAAAGTGAGTAGATGAAATTCCCGTGTGTCCTCAAGAATGCTTTGCTTATTATAAGAGACTGTTCCGGCCTGCCCTTTGCTACAAAAAGGATTGGGATACCTTGCTGCACTTTAGTTGCTATTGCTACTTGTCACTTGTTACAAATTACCTTGCTATCAAACTATCTGTTACTGACAATTTCAGTGCTTGTAGAAATTACCTTGCTGAAAACCGCTTGTCATTTCCTTCTGCTCCTTGTTGGGTTTGACACTCTTACTTATCAAAAGGACTACAATTGATCCCCTATACTTGTGGGTCGTCAAAGATCAAAATGAGGGCAACACCAGCATCCATGGCAAGAGGAGAGGATGGGGATCAAACCCACCGGTTGGAATTGCGGAAGACGGTCCAGAATCGGCGGTCTGGCGGTGGCCGTCGGAGCAGGTTTGTCGCTTGGAGAGAGGAGAGCATGGGGAGAGAGAGATGAATGGGTATGGGGAGTTAGAACTCCCTTGCCCGACTCATAACCCCCCTCCCCCATGAAACCGTTGAGCGGTAGTACCACCCTGGTACTACTGCGTGATAGGAGGTCGGGTAGTACCGCTCCAGCGGTAGTATCGTGGGAGGCAGCGGTACTACCGCTTATAAGCGGTAGTACTACTCCCTGCCCAGTGGTAATACCATTGTAGGGACATAACTTGCAAAGAGAGAATCAAGGGTGGTGGCTTATTATAAGGGCATATTTATTCCTTAGTTGTTTTGGTGATTGATGACAATGCTTTTGCGGACTAATCGTGTGCATTGAGTATTTCAGATACTTCATCACTAGGCACAAGACGATATGGTGCCCCTCGAAGACTATTGAAGACGGCGTTTCTCTACGTTTCTTTTCGGTGGATTTGAGTTGTAGGAAAGCCGTACTATTAAGAGGGGGTCCGCTTTGGAAAGGTTTGGGTGGAATCATCACGTACACGTCTTCTCCTTTGCACTGCCTTTCCTTTGGCACTTTGGAGCATCCTCCGTCTTTTCTTGTCTATGCAAAAATGTCGTGTTTGCTGATCTGGGACATGCGGTAGTACTGCTCCTAGGAGCGGTAGTACCGCAAGCCCTTGCGGTAGTACCGGCCTCTGGCGCGGTAGTACCGCAAGTGCCCACGGTAGTACTGCTTCCATGGAGCGGTAGTACTGTGGCCTCAGACCAGGCGCTGCTGCTATTGCGGTAGTAGGTCGGATGTAATTTTTTACATCCGCGCCCTACGTGGTAGTACCGCGCCGGGTGCGCATTAGTACCGTGCTCTCTGGCCAGGCTCAGCAGCTGGCGCGGTAGTAGGAGCGGATGTAATTTTTTACATCCGCACCCCGCGCGATAGTACCGCTCCTGGCTTGCAGTACTACTGTGTCAGATTTTTGCATAGATCCCATCTCAGCGGAAGTTGCCACAGATGTATTTTTATATGTTCGTGCCTTCCCAAAATCTGGACCATCCCTGCCTTGCGGTAGTACCGCGCCAGCGGTTCTACTGCCCTCTGCCTCACAGCTTCGGGGTTGTTCTGGTTTCTGCTGCTCGGGCGGTAGTACCGCGGGGCACTGTGGTAGTACTGTGTGCCCTTGCGGTAGTACCGCGTCCCCGGCGCGGTAGTACCATGCCACGCAGGCTGAGTTGGTGGATAACGGTTGGATTTTTTATTCCACTATATAAGGGGTGTCTTCTTCTCCGAGTTGACTATCTCTTCCATCCCCAAGCTCCATTATTGATCCAAGCTCCATTTTCGTCTGATCTCTCTCCCTAGCCAATCAAACTTTTTGATTCTCTAGGGATTGGTTGAGAAGGCCTAGATCTACACTTCCACCAAGAGAAATTTGATTCCCCCACTAATCCCTTGCGGATCTAGTTACTCTTGGGTGTTTGAGCACCCTAGACGGTTGAGGTCACCGCGAAGCCATATTCCATTATGGTGAAGCTTTGTGGTATCGTTGGGAGCCTCCAATTAAGTTGTGGAGATAGCCCCAACCTTGTTTGTAAAGGTCCGATCACTGCCTCCAAGGGCACCAATAGTGGAATCACAGCATCTCGCATTGTGTGAGGGCGTGAGGAGAATACGGTGGCCCTAGTGGCTTCTTGGGGAGCATTGTGCCTCCACACCACTCCAACAGAGACGTACTTCCCCTAAAAAGGAAGGAACTTCGGTAACACATCCTCGTCTTCACCGGATCCATTCTTGGTTATCTCGTGCCTTTACTTGTGCAAGCTTATTTGTGTTGTATCTCTTGCTTGCTTGTGTACTTGTTCTTGGTGCATCATATAGGTTGCTCACCTAGTTGCATATCTAGACAACCTACTTTGATGCAAATTTTAAATTGGTAAAGAAAAGCTAAAATTTGTTAGTTGCCTGTTCACCCCCCACCCTCTAGTTAACTATATCGATCCTTTCAATTGGTATCAGAGCCTCGTCTCTTTATTAAGGACTTTGCCGAACGAAGAGTATGGTTGACACCGTAGACGGTGTGGAGGAGCACTCCGGTGTGAATCCGGTCTCGTCTATGGGCGATGGGTGAACCGCGGTCTCTCGTGAGGAATTCAATGTGGCTTTGGACACATTGAAAACCTCCATGACGACCGAGGTTGAAAGCATGTTTAATAAATTATTAGAAGGGCTTAAACTATCCGCTGCACCGTTGAAAGTGGGTGATCCCACTAACAAGGTGACGGGTGCTAACTCCGACAAGGGGGAAGCTACTAGTGAAAAGGCTCCTTCTTCTAGTGGTAAAATTGGAAACGACATCTTTGCCCATGTGGAACCTCCACTTACTTATGGTGGACCAATTCCTTCCACTCATTTCAATCATGCCGGTCCTCCCCCTAAGATTGTGAAAAATGAGGACTTTGATTCTTGGGTTTATCGCTTTAAGCGTCATTTGAACCATGTTAATACTAACCTTTGGAGAATCATTGAAGAAGGTTTTTATCCGCATGACCAAAGCAACTTCACCCCTAGAGAAGCCGCGGATAATCAATTCAATGAGAATGCTCTCTTCATCATCCAAGATGCAATTCCACCCGAAGATCTTGCTCATCTCCGACCCTTCACCGTGGCCAAGGATGCATGACGCCATGTTGTGTCTCTCTACTGGGGAAGCGCAAGCATTCAACGCACCAACTATGAAGTGGTGCAAGATGAAGTCGATGAGTTTGCCATGAAAGAAGATGAATAACCTCATGAGCTTTATCGGAGATTAACTACTCTCGAGGTCTCACTCCGAGATCATGGGAGCAAGGATACGGATGACAATTGGATCAAGCGCAAGTTCCTCAAGGCCATGATGCCTTACCACAACGCCATGTCCTTTGTCATTCGTCAAAGGTCGGACTTCCACACCTTGTCCTCAAGTGAAGTGTTGGATGAGTTTGTGGCTATGAGCATCTTGGACAAGACCGCCGACAATGCGGTGTTACGCTCTCAAAGAGAAAAGAAGCCCAACCTTGCCTTGAAGGCCAAAGTTAGTGTGGAAGAAGAGGAAGAAGAGGAGAGAAATCCCGAAGATACAAAGTATGCTTATCATGAACACATGGCTCTTGCTTCAAGGCAATTTTGGAGCAAGAAGAACACAAGGCCCAACTTCAACAAGAACAACTCAAGTGGCGCAAAGGTCAAGCAACAAATGAGGACTTTCTATAATTGTGGGAATGTGAGCCACTTTGTTGCGGAATGTCCATATGAGAAAAGGGAAGACAATGGTGGCAAGCTCATCCGAAAAGACAAGGCCAAGTCTTTCCCCAACAAGAGCAACTTCACCAAGAAGACTCCTCCCAAGGGGTTGGTGGAACAAGAAGAGCACAATGAGGATGATGATGATGATGATGAAGACGGTGAGTCGGTTGCCATGGCCTCCATTGCCATTGCGACAACTCCACGGGTGTCTCTCTTTGACTCACCCAATGAGAACTTCACTACCAAGTGCCTCATGGCCAAAGCCACCAACAAGGTAACCCCCAACATCAAAACTAGCATCATTAATAATCCTTCTTTGACGGATTGCATTGATGAACGTGAGGGGTCCAATGTGGAGGAGAATGAATTTGAGTCTTTTATGAGTAAGCTCAAGGGTAAATCCAAGAAGCACTTCGTTGCTCTCTTGGAACAACTTGGTGAAGCCAATGACATGATCGAGGCTCATGAAGATACCATCTCTAAGATGGAGGGGCATAGTCGTGACTATGCCGATGAGATTTCGGATCTTTCCAATGCTCTTAAGGAAGATCGAGGTCTTTGTTTGGCTCTTGAGCAGTCATACAACGATGACCATGCTAAATTAAAGAAAGATCTTGATCATGCTCTTGTTGTATCTCGTGTGCTAAACTCCGAGAAGGCCAAGCTTGGGGTTGATCTTGCTAAACTCAAAGAGGAGTTTGATTTACTTGACAAGGCTCACAAGGTCTTGAAGGGTGCTCATGCTAGCCTCAAAGAGTCTCATGATCAACTCCAAGTAAACCTAACCAAGGAGAAAGCCACCTTTCCTCATATGGTATTAATTGATAATGCAAATGCTACTAACCCATGTTGTGAGCATGTGCATCTTGTTGAGGAGAATGCAAAGTTGAAGAAGCAACTTGAGAAAGGTCTTGTGTCATGCATACAAGGTGAGAAGAACCTCAATGACCTTTTGAGCAATCAAAAGGAAGTTGTGGGCAAGGAAGGAATTGGGTTCACACCCAAGTCCAAGAACAAGAAGAAGGATGACAAGGCCAAACGACCTCCCCCTCTCAAGCAAACTTTTGTGAAGGAGGGAGAGAGTGCTTCTAAGAAGAAGAAGAAGAAGAACAATGTGAAGGGTGGTGATGCTAAGAAGGGCAATGCTACCTGTCGGTGTCAAACCCGGCGGATCTTGGGTAGGGGGTCCCGAACTGTGCGTCTAAGGCGGATGGTAACAAGAGGCAGCGGACACAATGTTTACCCAGGTTCGGGCCCTCTTGATGGAGGAAAAACCCTACGTCCTGCTTGATTGTTCTTGATAATATGAGTAGTACAAGAGTTGATCTACCACGAGATCTGAGAGGCTAAACCCTAGAAGCTAGCCTACGGTATGATTGTTGTTGTCCTACGGACTAAAACCCTCCGGTTTATATAGACACTGGAGGGGGCTAGGGTTACACAGAGTCGGTTACAAGGAAGGAGATCTACATATCCGTATTGCCAAGCTTGCCTTCCATGCCAAGGAGAGTCCCATCCGGACATGGGATGAAGTCTTCAATCTTGTATCTTCATAGTCCAACAGGCCGGCCAAAGGATATAATCCGGCTGTCCAGATACCCCCTAATCCAGGACTCCCTCAGCAGCCCCTGAACCAGGCTTCAATGACAATCAGTCCGGCGCGCAGATTGTCTTCGGCATTGCAAGGCGGGTTCCTCCTCTTAATACTTCATAGAAGATTTTGAACACGAGGATCGTGTCTGGCTCTGCAAAACAAGTTCCACATACCACCGTAGAGAGAATAATATTTCCACAAATCTAATCTGCTGACGTACCCCGCAGTGTGGCATCACACTACAGCCAGGTCTTTATTCGAATCGTTTTTCATAACATATCTCAGCGTGTTTCGCGAGGCAGTTTCCTTGGCACGTCTTGTCGAAGCAGAGATCGTGTCCCCTTATTACGGGATTCCCATCAATACGGACGTGGGTAACCCAACCATGCCATCAATTACGACGCTTGGGGATAAGCGAGTTTTACCAGGCTGGTGGGGGTGCATAGTTTGGTACGCCCTTATAAAGGGATAAGGTTTCACCTTTTTCTACACACGCCTTCTTCCTCCTTGCTCATCCATTCTCGCGCACTCGAGCTCCAGCGCCCAAGTCCACATCCTTCTCCTCAACTCTCTCCAAACATGTCCGGAGCGGGAGGCAAGTGGATGGTCTCCTCCGTCATGGAGGGACATATCAAAAAACTACATGGGGCCGGATACTTAGCCGCGGATATCGCGCACCGGCTACCAGCCGCGGGGCAGATCGTCCCTACCCCGGAACCTTACGAAAGGGTGGTTTTCCTCCCCCACTTTGTCCGCAGACTGGGGTTTCCCCTCCATCCATTCGTTCGCGGCCTTATGTTCTATTATGGGCTGGACTTTCATGATCTGGCCCCGAATTTCATCCTCAACATCTCGGCGTTCATCGTCGTGTGCGAGGCTTTCCTCCGCATCCGGCCCCACTTCGGCCTGTGGCTGAAGACCTTCAATATCGAGCCGAAGGTAGTAGGTAGCCAACAAGCGGAATGCGGCGGAGCCATGGTGGGCAAAATGCCCAACGTTACATGGCTCGAGGGCTCCTTCGTGGAGACCATAAAGGGGTGGCAATTGGGGTGGTTCTACATCACCGAGTTGCGCGACACCAACTGGGTGGCGGCTCACTTCCTGGAAGGAGAAGGGCCTATCCTGGTGCTCATCGGTGGAGCTGGACGGACTCCAGAAGTGTATCCGGAACATGATAAGCAAGAAACTTAAGCTTGTCAACATAGTCCAGGTCATGCTCTTCCGCCGGATCCTCCCGTGTCAACAACGGGCTTTCAACTTACGGGAGTTCAACCCGGCCCAGCACCAGACTCTATGCGAGCTCTTCGACACGACACATAAGGATGTCTGGAAGGTGCTATTAAAGGGCGCCGAGGTCCCCCCTTCTCTTACCGAGGACCGCGGGCTAAGTGCGAAGCGCCCTGCGAATCCGGTAAGTTCTGTACATCTGGTAGGGTATTTATTTCCCATAGCTTAACCATGTATGGGGTCTGAGCTCCCATGCCTTTGACAGGACTGGGTGGAGACATCGGAGCAGATTAACTGCCCGGCCCCTCTGCCCGAAGACCCTGCAGACGCTCTCCTGACGGAGATGCGGACTCAGGCTCCTTACGAGGTGCCGGAGAAGACCAAGAAGAAGGCCACGGGAACCCAAAAGAGTTCCCGGCACCAGGTGGTATCGGACTCATCGTCCGATAACTCTGAGACGCTCTCCTCCCGTGAAAACGAGGAGGAGGAAGATGAAGATTCTCCCCCTCCAGCCGGGGGAGACCAGAAAAGGAAGGCCGCCCCAACCGGGAAGGCTGAAGGGTCCAAGAAGGGAAGGACTCTCCTTCCGGACCGTTCCACCACCGCCGCCGACGGCGAAGACGAGTGGTTACTCAGGGCCAAGCCCCTGGAGATGTCGTAAGTATTTGGATACCAGAGTAACTCATAGCATACTTTTGTTGCATTGCTTCTCCTAACGTCGAATATGATTATGCAGTCCGCCCCGAGCCCATATCGACGTATCCTCGTCGGACGGTTCCTTGGACTCGTCGGATATGAATAGTGATACACTTCCAACCGCCTCCTCTCCTCGCCCTATGGATGATGTCGAGGTACTGTCTCAAGGGGCACCGAGCCGGGGGGAGCCAGTCCCGGAGGCGCCTCAAGGCGACCTTCCGGACTCCAGGTGCGAAGGGAGCAAGACTCCCAAGGGCTCCAAGTTCAGTCCCCGGCCCAACGCCGCGCCGGAACCTCCAGTGGTTCCGGACTCCGGCAGGCGGCCCCCTTTCAAGAGGGGAAAGCCGCCCGTGCCGGTGACCTCTGTCCATCTAGAGGCACCAGACAACCTACTGGGAGCGCTTTGCGGCGCTTCCATCGACGAAGAGCACCGCACTATTATGAGTGCGGTGATCAAGAAGGTTCAGTCCACCAAGAGCGGACTGACTGAAGCCTATGCCAGCCTTCTAACAGGTTTTAAGGTAAGTATTTAAAATATAGGAAAATATTACCGCATAGACAGTAGCCCCTGATGCTCTGTTTGGTGTTCACAGAGAAAAGCCGAATAGAGGATCAAATAATATCTGCAGGAGTCTAATATAAGTATGTCTATATGCGTATGCAAGCTTCACTGCTGACCTCTGCCGCACTGACTGCGGAGGTTGTTGCACTGAGGCAGAACCTCGAGCGGTCTGAGAAAGAGCTCGGTCTTGCCAAGAGGCAGCTCAAGGAGAACAAAGGTAAGTAATGCCTTGTCTATATATATATATATATAATTATATATATAAAGATGGATGTGCCAGGGGCCACGACCGAAGTGGCGACCTTGAAGCAAGCATTGT
Source organism: Triticum aestivum (assembly GCF_018294505.1). Lineage (NCBI taxonomy): Eukaryota > Viridiplantae > Streptophyta > Magnoliopsida > Poales > Poaceae > Triticum > Triticum aestivum. The sequence goes on from NC_057800.1 coordinate 181,698,259, forward strand.
CCGAGGCCGAAAACAAAGCGGCCAAGGAGTGCACCGAGCGGGAAAAACAAGAGGCACGGGTGGGCGAGGTGCAGCAAGAGCTCTAGGCTCTCGTGAAGAAGCACGAGGCTTTGGAGCTTGAATCGAAGACACGAGAGTCCGAGCTTGCCGCGGCCCTCAAGAGCACAAAGCATGCCAAGGCTGAAGCCCAAAAGGCCCTCCAGGAAATTGAGGCGATGAGGAAGATAGCGGCGAGTAAGGCCTTCAATATGCAAAGCAAGCATGTGAAAGTAAATTACTTGTTACTTACCCGAGTCCGGAGCTCTCCAGGAGCATTCGCAGATTTGCCCCGCAGCGTGTCGGATGTCGCAACGTATTACCAGGCCGAGGAGGGAAGCTCGACGGAGAAGTTGTTCTGGTCTCAATATACTGGGACCAAACACCCGATACCTATGAGCGACCAGTTGAAGCAACTGGTCGAGCTTCACAAGGCGGCCGAACAGGCCATGAGGGGCCTTATAGTCCGGATGTGGCCTGGCAACTCCCTTCCCAACAGCTACTTCGGCCTAGTGAGGCGGCTTGTCGATGCCTGGGCTGGAAGTCATAAAGCGGTCCGTCTGCATCGAAGGTGCACGCCGGGCTTTTGCCTGTGCGAAGGTGCATTGGGCCAAGATGGACGCCGAGAAGCTGGTGAAGGAGGGGCCGCCGCAGGTCAAGGAGCATCGCCACCCCGAAATGTATTATGAGGGTGTCCTAAAAGGTGCCCGTCTTGTGGCAGACGAGTGTGCGAAGGATGTAATTTTTGAATGAACTTGCTCGTATGATCCTGTATTATGAAAACTTGTTCATATGCGCTATGCAACGCTTGTTTGAATTTAAAATATTACCTTCTGTGCGGCTGTTTATTAAATCTGAGAGATGGCCAGTCGTCGTCTTCTTCCCCCATACCACGAGTGCTGGGGTGTTCGGGGTAAATCTGAGCACTCTTGTTCCCATTGTTGGGTCCTTCGAGGGAGGTGCTCAGCACAACGAACAAGGCAATCAGACTATAATGCTTTATCACTCTCACTTAGCCATAGAAGTCTACAATTTTAAATTTTGGCGAAGCCCCTAGTATTCGGAAGGCCGAATTCGGGGCGCTGTACATGCCTTAAGCCGGACAAAGCCGACTCCTCGCTCTAAGCGGCATAAGTCTTTAGGGACTCGAGACCTCTCGAACAGCGACTAGCTCTCGCCTTATCATGATAGTCAGTTTTAGCTTTCTCTACTGAGGTGCTTGCCCAGATGAACCAGGGCACAATCGCAGTAGTTCTCCCACTGCTACCTTAGCCGATATAGCGGAACGTAAGGTACCAAAACATGGGAGCCAAGCAAACCCAAATATTGACCCAAGACATGATTCGGAGTTGATGCATATAATGCTATAAGTTCGGGGTGCCGCACTGTCGAAAGTGTTCGGACTTCTCACGCCGTATTATGGGGTACGCTTAAGCCCCTGGCGTATTGGCCGTACCAGAGTGTACGGGTGCTGAATGTCATGAATGAACATATATATATAAAGGAATAGAGAATGTGGTAATAGTCTAGTGTTATGCATTGTTTATTCAAAAAGGTGCGTCGAAGCAGAATGATACAAGTAGTGCGATAAGCAAAAAGTAGGACTATTTGACATGTCCCCTCCAAGGGCAAGCTGAGGAATGGTATTTAAAGCAAGTATTTCACTCGTTATTAGAGACCACCTAGGAGTTCCATGGTGCGACGTAGCTTTCTGCCTCCTTGGTTGTTGTATCGTGTGTCCGGCAATCGTACTGCCGGACGGGGTTTCCTGAGAGTAAAGTCCTGAAAGAGATAAAAGAATAACAAAGCGGGAAGCCCCTAGTGCGGTTGAGCCGCATTTTGGGGCGTGCCGTACTCGTGCCCCCCTCCCCCCGCACCTATGCCCATGGTATTTCTAATGCATAATTATGTACGCATGGCACGGATTTCGCTGTTTGGCGGGGACTGGGGTGGGGGCACATTGCTATGCGAGCTCTGAGCGTGCCAGGCGGTCTTGTTGCAGATTATCCGGGCGTACTTGACGGTGTCCGGGTGTTTAATCACCGAACTGGTGGATTGCCTGAAGAGGCTGCTTTGTGCTTCTGCTGCGAGGGCCGCAGTGTGCTCCTCCGTGCGGAGAG